>NC_056747.1:817030901-817081183 GCF_019279795.1 Protopterus annectens | reverse complement strand
TAATCAACCTGCAGAAATGACACTGTAAAACTGGTTAAAATGCAGTTATATCAGCTGGAGGAGATGCTTCTGACAAAACTATGGCAAAAATAAAAAGGAAAGGCATTGAACACTGGTTGTAGACCTAGGGTACTTGTGTTATGCTTACTAGCAACAGGTAAGGTGAAATAGTTGCTACTTGCTTTTAAAGTACTATAACAGCCTCAGCAGCACCACTGCCAAGTTAGGCTACAGTATAGCAGGAGGAATCCTTCCCTATCACTTTCATAGTACTGTAATATAAATATGTAGCCCCCCTCCCCCAAATAAAGCATATACACACATGCACACTTATGCACTTGGCATGTGTGTGCTCACACATAAACACATGGCACTATGCATGTTGTAATAACCTATGTAGTGACCTTCAATGAGAATGCATCACTCAGTACAATGAACTGTCACCCCATGTTTATCCTCAAATTGCATACTTCAGAAATACGCCAAAATGTACAGAGGGTTAGGTACTGAAAACTCCTTAGCAAACTAAAGATATTTCCACAGAAATAATGCTGCTTACCTGGAGGAAAACGTACTACTGAAACCACAGTCAGAAACTTAGAAACCTTTTTAGTTATTATTTTTATATAATTTTTAACTCTCCTATGATCCAGTCAGTCCACTGTCCTTCTTTAGGCAAAACCAGGTCAAAGGAGGCAGTAATTTAGGTAGTAGTCTTTTTTTTTTTTCTTCTGCGTAGCCCTATCGCCCCTTGTCCCCACAAAACTGGTGCATTATGCATCCTCATTCACACCCACTGGAGCAGATCTTAGCTATAATGCATAGGCACTGCTTTTTGGAAAGATTAGTTGTCTAAAATTGTACCATAATGTCAGATCTCCTCTTCTCTGTTGCAGTATTCTTTACATGAGGGAGACTGCCTGTCAAGCGACCAGACATTGGCTGGCATTTAGGTTGCTATCGGACGTAGGCCAGAAAGCAATTTACGCACACACCATCCTCAGAAATGTGTGGCCCAGGAAGATCTCGAGAGTATGTAAGCTAGTTACATGCAGGGGGATGGAAGGTGGGATAGAATACTGCAACAGAGAAGAGAAGTACATCTAACGTTATGGTAAGATTTTACATAACAAAGCTATGTCCTTCTGCTGTTGCAGTATTCTTTACATGAGGGAGAATGCAAAAGCTCATGAGGAGGAGAGGGTGGAGGGTAGGGTCAGAGGAGCTTTCCAGGAAACCATGGAGAATGGTCCTAGCAAATCCTGCCCTGGATTTGGAGATGTTGTCTGGTTTGTAATAGTTGGTGAATGTATGGACTGATGACCAATCAGCTGCCTCCAGAATGGAATTGGTGTCCAACCCTTTGAAGAAGGCACCAGAAGAGGCAATGGCTCTGGTAGTGTGTGCCTTAATGGAAGAAGAGAGGCTCTTTCCATAATATTCATAGCAGAAGGAGATAGTCTTAGAGATTCAGTTGGTAATAGTTTGTTTAGA
This sequence comes from Protopterus annectens, assembly GCF_019279795.1. NCBI lineage: Eukaryota > Metazoa > Chordata > Ceratodontiformes > Protopteridae > Protopterus > Protopterus annectens. The sequence continues at coordinate 817,079,689 of NC_056747.1, read as the reverse complement.
GACAAGAAGTCATAGGGCTCTAGAGTGAAAGTTAAACAACTGGTCAGATTTTCTAATGGTCTTGATTTTGTTAAGGTAAAACCTAAGCTGTTTGTGCACATCCAGAGTGTGCAGAACTCCTTCTGCAGAGTTTTGGGGTGAAGAGAAAAACATAGGAAGCTGGATAGCTTGGTTAAGTGATTACTCATTTACCACTTCAGGCATAAAGGAGGGGTTGGTGCTGAGAGACACCTTTCCCTTGTGGAACACCAAGAAAGGTGGGGAGGCCATAAGGACCTGGAGTTCAGAAACCCTTCCGGCAGAAGTGATTGCCAGCATCAAGATTGTTTTCCAGGAGCAATATTTTAGAGATGTAGGAGCTGCTGGCTCAAAAAGAGCTAAGGTCAGTTTTTCCAAGAAAAAGTTAAGATCTCAGGAGGGTGGAGATGGTTTCCTGGCCAGTCTCAAGTGAAGGCCACCTTTCAGTAATTATTTGGCATCAGATCTGGAAACCAAGGGAGGTGAGAGAGGCAGACAGGCAGAGACAGCTGATGTGTACTTCCATTGAAGAATATGTTACACCAGCTTCCTGCAACTCACACAGGTATGGTAGAACAATGGGGACTTCCACTGTTAGTGGGTCCAGGTTACGTGAGAGACACCAAATTGAAAATCTTTTACGTTTGGATAAATATGATTTTCTATTATTGGGTTTCCTGGCCTCCTGCAGTACCCTAAGCATGTCCTCTGAAAAAAGGTGTCTGAAAGGAATCAAGGACCTGTTACCCACAGCGTCATCTGTAGAGTTGACAGGTGAGGGTGGATGAGGGTTCACTTGTGTTGTGTGAGTAGGTCAACTCTGTGGGGTAACTTGTGGTGACTGCCCTTGGTTAAATGCAAGAGTAAGGGGAACCAATGCCGTCTTGGCCAAAAGGGGGTCACCATCAAGATTTGTGGTCTGTCCTGCTGTATCTTTAGTAGGATTTTTGAAATGAAAGGTGGAAGGGGGGATGTATATAGAAATATCCCTCTCCATGAAAAACTGAGTGCGTTCACTTTCCAGACCAGAGGGTGTGGGTCTCTGGCACAAAACTGAGGAAGTTGTCTATTCATGGGGGAGATCTGCTTGTGGAGTACCCCATCAGTGGACAATGTCCAAGAATATGTCTCTATGAAACACCCATTCATGGGGTTGTGTTTTGGACCTGCTCAATGTGTCTGCCAATACATTCAGACTTGAGGGAATGTATACTGCCTGAAGATGTGTCTGCAATTTGACTGCCAGCTCTCACACTTGCAGGGCTAGTCTGCACACGAGGCAAGACCTAGTCCCCCTATTTGTTCACACACCACAGGGCTGTCATGTTGTCTGTAAAAATTTTTAAGCCCTTGGAATGAGAAGAGACTGAAAGGCCTGGAGTGCCAACAGTAATGCTCTCATTTCTTTTATGTTGATGTGATCCTTTCCTTGAGAGGGTGACCAGGTGCCTTGTGCTTTCATGGATCTGAAGGCTACTCTCAACCTGTGCCTGAAGAATCTGTGTACATCTCTTGTAGTGGTGAGAGAGGATGAAGTGGGAGGCGTGGGTTTGTGGAGAGTTGTTGAATCCACCAGGTTATTTCCCTCTTCAGGCAGGGAAGGAGGAGAATTTGGACCTCCAGTGGGTGTGTATGTTGTGTCCACACCGATTTCGGGTACCACTGCAATTTCCTCGTGTGCTTTTTAGCCAGAGAAAGCATAGGGATGGTGGATTCCATGAAGCCCAGCGTTCTGAGGAAGGTTCTAGCTGATATGTGTGTGTGAGAGAGAGAGAGAGATGAGGCTTTGAAAGAAAGCACCGAGCTCCTGGACCTTCTGAATGGGAAGGGAAAATGTGGTCCTGTGATGGGAAGAAAACAGATTTTGTTAACTTATAGTCAATCCTAGGGAAAGAAGGATGGAAACTGTGTGGCTGAGATTTTGCTCTAGTGCCTCTGGACTGACTGCTTGGAAAAGAAGATTGACCAGGTATGGGAAAACTTGGATACCCTGCAGTCTGTAGAATACCACAACTGATGACAGGCATTTTGTGAATACCCTTGGGGTGGTAGAAAGACCAAAGGGCAAAACTAAAAATGTCCAGAAGCTACAGATGACCTTAAATATTTACTGTAACGGGGATGAACTGGAATATGAAGGTAGGCATCCTTTATGTCTACTGAGGCCAGAAAGGCTTGAGGTAAGATCACATAGAATAGAGTTTGTTAGGCAAGTATACTGAAGGTGGGTACTTTCAGGTATGTGCTGAGGAAGGAAAGAAACATCCTGGAATAAAACCCTTTGCCTCTTTGATGAATACGGAAATGCTGAATGATGCCTTGATCTAACAGGTTTTGCAACACCTGTGGAAACAGTGGAAATTGTCTTTGGGCGGTTGGGGAATGCCTCTGAAAGGAGGTAGAGGCTCCCAAACCATGAAGTACCTATTTACTTATGATGGAAAGCACTCAACAGTCTTGAGTAATGTCTTCTCAAGCTGGACTTGAAAGAGAAAGGTGAAGGGAATGGGGTGGGGGTGATTTGGGGTTCTAATATTCAAACAGACCCTGGCCTGTTTTAAAAAGGCTGTTTTTTATTGGGCTTGTTGAGGATTTCTGAATTATTGTTGTCTCTTCCTAGACTTTTTTGTCTTAGCTTGAGAAGGCCTGGATTGTCTACTAACAAAGACAGGCATGCAAATCTTCTTAGGACAGATCCTAAGGCAACTGCCCTAGCAGAAGTCTCTGCAGCATCATAGCTACATTTTATTGAGTGGCGGGAGACCTGAGAGGTTGCACCTAACAAGGACGTAGCCAGAGATTTATTCTCAGAATCAGTCAAATCTGAAATGATTTTAAATAACTGGGGCAAGAGCTCTAAAGATTATTTTGTTGTGTTTGGTAGTTGACTGCCCTAAAGGCAAGGGTGCCGGATGTATACACTGTTTTCTCCAGTCTCTCCAAATGTCTGCTGTCCTTGTCAAAAGGAAGCAAGGAGGTTGAGGGAAGAAGTCTAGAGGACTTGTTTGAAACCACAGTCATGACTGACGGTTCAGCCGAGAGTGCTTTAAATAAGAATTTGTAGTCAGCAGGCACCTTATAAAATCTACTTTTTTAGGTGCTGGAGGCTGTAAATCTGGAGTTTTGTTTGAAGATGCAAATGCATCTAAGTATGCAGAAAGGATGGAGGGACAGCTGAGGGACTGGGGGTGTTCACCTGCAGTAAGTCATAGTAGCGTTTCTGAACATCTGACATTTCCCAACTGAAATGTTTCTGCATCTTGGTTAAGATGTCACTATAGGAAATTTCTTCTGCTGGTGAATGAGCCCCATTAGAGTCTTCCTCTGGGGAAGCATAATCTAGTTGGGAGGGGATCTGTGTTGAGTAGACCAGTGACTCATCATCAGAAGATTGTTTCTCTTCTGAAGAGGTTTCTTCCCTGACCCTCTTTTGAGGTGAAGCAGTCCAGGGAAAAGTAGGTACATTAACCCCTGGAGGGGGTCTACTGGACATAAGAGCATTAAAAATGCTCTGTGAGAAAGCCCGCCAATCCTTTTGAGGATCACAGGGTGGAGAAACATGTTTAACATTTTGTTTCTTTTTGCTAGGAATATCAACTCTATGTAGAGATGGTGGGGCTGGACGTAGGCCTACACTTGATTATGTCCGACTACTTCCTCCATACCTAGAATGGTCGGGATACCTTTAGGGCTTTCTGTAATTACAAGTCTGGGTTCCACTTAGGACGTTCACTGGATGCCTGTGGTACCTCCAAGGACGTACTGATATCCTGCTCCAAGGCGACCTCAGTTACAGGTTCAGCCTGTAGATTGGACGACAGCCCTGATCATACCTCTGCACTAGTGATCATCTCTGGAGAGACATCTGGCACTAAAGGTGCAGCTGAAGCTTCCAGCCTAGATTTCTTGGTCTTCTGCTTCACTAATGACAGCCTCCAACCGTGAGGGACCCTCCATCCTTTCAGCGAGAAGTTTTAACCACTGGTTTTCTAAGTAGATGGAAAGAGAATTCAGCCTACTTCCTAAGGTTTTGGGATCAAAGGATTGGCAAATTGGGCAAGCCTTATGGTCGTGGCTAGGCCCAAGACAGAAAAGGCACTTATGGTGGTTGTCCTTATGTGTAATCTGCCATCTACATTGACATTTGCCCTTCTTGGATGACATTAAACCCTACACACAACCAAACAGTATAAAAAGGATTCCCCAAAGGGACACTTATCTGAGATGTTGAAACTGAAAATTCTTCGGCGAGTAGACCGTAAGTACGAAAGAAGCATTTCTGTCGGCATCTACGTATGTTGCTTTTATGGCCTACATCTGATAGCAACCTACGTGTGAAGTACCACGCACCCTAGGCACTAAAGTCTTTTGCATACTGGCTGACATCAGGTCATTTGGCAGGTAATCTCCCTCATGTAAAGAATACAGCAACAGCAGAACAGAAGGACATCATATGCATCCCTTGGTACTGACTGCTGAGTCAATAAGCCCTCACTGGAAGTTAACAGTGCAGAAGATTATGCTGCCTCGCCTCTCATCCCCAAAGTGGCTAGCTGACTTCAGTTGTCCAGTCTCATTCCCCCTGGCAAGCTCCTTCATTTGGGTCACTAACATCCTGGATTGTATGGCATGTAGCAAGGGCATTACCTTTCTGCATCACATACCCGGTCAGGCTGCAGAAAATTTATAAACAGTGATGCTCTACAACTGTTTTAAAATGGAAAATACTATATAAAGCTGGATTTGTTAAAACATTAAAGGCCAGCAAGCAAATTATATTAACTACTGACACAATAAAGTCTCAATAAATGCCTTCACAACATTTTGAAAATTATATTTTCTCCACTTTCCTATACAGAGAAAGCAGTTCGAAGACAACATATGTTACCATGGATACAAACCACATGCATAGTCATGCACACATTTCATTTTCACAATTTTAGAAACAAAGTGAAAACAATGTTTTTCTTTTCAATAAATAAATAAATGTTTCCTATGTTAAAGAGGAGTGTTCAGCTAATAATGTATTTAATCCATGTTAACTTTATAATCATAAAAAGTATTTTTTTTACCTGAGCAGCCAGTAAAGCATTCTTCAGTTCTTCTCTAGTCACTTCTGGTGTATCTGTTTGGGCTGTGGCAGAGTTGCTTAAAAACTGTTTGTCCAATTCTGCTGTCTCCTTAAGATGAGCACTGAGGTATGCTTTAGAAGCCAAGAGGTACCCATTAAGCATATGTAGTATAATATCCATTAGTGGGGGACACCTGATTATTCAATAAAAAAATAAGAAAATGTCAGCATCAAAGTTTGTCTTAAATACCTAGCACTCTCCAAACTGTCTAATAAATGATCATTTCCATACTTAAATTTAATCATCTCTGCATCCCTTCTGAAATGGGTACCCTGACTTTATTAGATTCCATCCTCATTATAACCCTTCCGTACTTCTGCCTCACCCTTACTGACAGCCTACAATCCCCTTTCACTACTCTATAATCCAAATACTTATTTCTCCCTCCTAGGAACTGTTAAAATCAAACATCTTTAACTAATTTCAGAATTACTTTGAAAATTGCAAACCTTAAACAATTGTACATCCATGTGCAAATATTGTAACAACACTGTTTCCCAACTTATATTAAAGGTAAACTAAATGAAAAATGCCTCATCACAAAACATACATTCCTAATACAGCTGCTCTTTCTGGTAACGTAAATGTTCAAGTACTTTCACTGTTGCAGCCCTCCCTTCCTGGGGTAAAATGCCTTGCAGGTAGCCTGCAGCTGGATGCTCTTCCCGAGCCCTACCCTTTCCTCAGTGCTTCAGGAAAAGCTCTCCCACCAAGGCATGAGCATGTTGGTACAACAGAGGGAGCAATGGCTAACACTACCCTTCAGATCTTTCCTGTCCCAGAAAAAGAAAGCCTGGTCGACCAGTTGGATCATCAGCAAATGGTCCAAGATCACCCAAAAGGATTCCAACCCCTTTCTCTAGAAGGAAAGTAAGCAAAAGTACTGTTTTTGTTCCTACAATAAATGTAGATGTTCGAGTGTAGACACTGCTGCAGTCATTACACTTGGGTTAACCTGCCGTCAGGCAGTTCCCCAGCCGGCCTGAGTTCCAAAGTCTTGGTCCGGCGTCGGTTGCTGTCGCCTCCTCCCTGACGTCAGTGCGACAGGGGTATATAAGATGCAGCCAACGCCATTTTCTTCAGTTTTTCTTGCCCCAGATGTCAGGTGCCCCCAGATAGGTAGGCAATTCAAATTGCTAATAAAACATACATAAGAAATGCAAACAACATACTTTCAGCTACCAGCAAATACTCCCCATAGGTAGTAAAAGGTAGAGGAACTAGATACGTACTAGCCAGTAAGAGGGGAAGGAGGGAGGGTAACCTGGACTGCAGCAGTGTCTACACTCGAACATCTCCATTTATGGTAGGTACAAAGCTGTACTATGTTCATCGTGTGACACTGCTGCAGTCATTACACTTGAGTAGAATCCCAAAGCTGAGGTAGGGTGGTTGGTTCTATAAGGCATTAGGGGTGGCTATAAGGCCCTGCAGCACTGCAGAGGCAAAGCCAGCTCTGGATTTAGAGTATAGAGGCAGATGGTAATGCTTGGTGAAGGTATGCACAGAACTCCATGTTGCTGCTTCCAAAATATCCTTGGTAGGTACTCCTCTGAGGTAGGCAGTTGAAGTGGCTGTTGCCCTGGTGGAGTGAGATCTAATGCTGTTAGGCACAGGTTTTCCATGGCGCGCATAGCAGAAACGTATGCAATGTCCTATCCATTTGGAAATAGTCTGTTTTGAAATAGCTTTCCCCTGTGCTGCTGCAGCATATGCTACCAATAATTGCTCAGATTTTCTGAAAGCTTTGGTTTTGTCCAAGTAGAAGCGTAACTGCCTGTGAATGTCCAATGAATGCAGTAGTCTTTCCCCTTTATTCTGTGGTTTTGGATAAAAAGTAGGCAAGTGAATGGTTTGGTTTAGAGACACACTTGAAACCACCTTAGGCATAAACGTAGGGTTAGTTCTTAAAGACACCCTGTCCTGGTGGAAAATGAGGAAAGGTTCCACTGCCATTAGTGCCTGTAATTCTGAAACTCTTCTTGTAGAAGTTATTGCCAGGAGCAGAGCAGTTTTCCAAGAAATGTATTTTAATTCTGCCGTGCTAGCTGGTTCAAAAGGAGGTAAAGTTAATTTTTCCAAAACAAATTTCAGGTCCCAAGTTGGAGTAGGTGCTCTACAGGGCTGTCTTATGTTTTTAGCCCCTCTGAGGTACTGTTTTAGCAAAGGATTAGAGAAAATTGGTGGATCTGTGTTGTAATGTGCAGAGATGGCAGAGGCGTGGATCTTGATGGATGAAAAGGAGAGGCCTTTGTCCAGCATCTCAGTCAAATATTGTAGTATCTGAGTAATGTTTGGCACAAGAGGATCAAGGCTGTGAGCCTGGTTCCAGGCACAGAATCTCTTCCATTTATCCGAGTAGGCTTTCCTGGTACTAGGGCTTCTGGCCTCCAGAATGACATCCATAACTGCTTTGGAGAGAGGCACTGCTTGCGTGGCTAGGGAATCTTCCATGCAGCTAGGTTTAGTGTCTTTAGCTGGCTGTGGAGTAACTGATTGTTGTGCTGAGACAGCAGATGTGGTATTTGAGGCAAAATCCAGGGTGTCCTTGTGCTAAGTTTTTTTAAGATTGGGTACCAGTGCTGGCGTGGCCAGTCTGGTGCAATCAGGATCATTTTTGGCTCTTCTTGCCTGGATTTTATGAGTACCTTTGGGAGAAGAGGCAGTGGTGGAAAAGCATATACTTGTAGGTTTGTCCAGCTGAATGAGAGGGCATCCACTTTCCATGCTTGCGGATGGTAACTCCTTGTGCAGAATTTCTTTAGCTGGCAATTCATTGGGGAGGCAAACAGATCTATGTCCAGGCTCCACCATTTCTTTGTTACCATTCTGAATATTTGAGGATTCAATTCCCATTCGTGGGGATCCATGATATTTCTGCTTAAGTCGTCTGCCAGTATGTTTTGCTCTCCTGGCAGGAATTGTGCTTGTAGATGAACTTGATAGTTTATAGCTGTGTTCCACAAGGTCATGGCTTGTCTGCAGAGGGGGTAGGAGTGAGTGCCCCCTTGCTTGTTTATGTCTGTCTTTAGTAGTAGTTGTCCTGGATGCAACAAGTCCTTGAAAGCTATAAGGGCATTTTGTACAGCTAGCATCTCTTTTTGACTGATGTGAAGATGCCTTTTTTCTGTGGGCCACTTGCCCTGAATACATTTTCCTGCCATGTGTGCTCCCCAGGCGTAATCCGATGCATCTGTTGTCAGTATTTGCCTGGCTGTGGGTTGAGTGAATGGCTGTCCCTTGTTGAGGTGACAAGCTTGAGCCCACCATCGAAACTCCTGTTGAAGGCAAGGTATTAGTGGTATAACTGTTTCCAAACTTTGACAGTGTTGAGACCATACATTCTTTAGGTACCATTGTAGTTTCTTCATATGCAGTCTAGCATATGGAATTAGTAGTATGCAAGATGCCATGAAGCCCAAGGCCTGCAGAATTTTTCTTGCAGGGAGTTGGGTCTTTGTTGCAATCAACTGAAAGTATTGCGTCAGTTGTCCTTGCTTGTCTGGCATGAGAAAAGCCATCTGGGCCGTTGTTTTCAAGCTGGCACCCAGGAATATTATCTGTTGTGAGGGCACTAGTTTTGATTTCTTTTCGTTTACTGTGTACCCCAGGCAAATTAATAACTTTTTTACAAACGCCAGATGCTGTAGAAGAATGTCCTTGCTCTCTGCTTGAATCAGGCAGTCATCCAGGTATGGGTAAATTTGAATTCCTTTCTGTCTGCAAAATGCAATTACTGGTGCCAGGCACTTTGTGAAGACCCTGGGCCCAGTAGATAATCCAAAGGGCAGTGCAGAGAATTGATAGTGCATTGGACCAGCTAAGAACCTGCGGTATCTTCTGCAGTTTTGTCTGATAGGGACATGCAGGTATGCCTCCTTGAGGTCCAAAGTCACGAGCCAAACTTGCTTGCCCAGCATGGGAAGAAGCTGCTGTAATGTCAACATTTTGAATTTTGGAACATCCAGGTAAGTGTTTAGTGAAGAAAGATCCAGAATGGGCCTCCAGGCTTTGTCTTTTCTGGGAACCAGAAAGAGTCTTGAGTAAAATCCTTGCCCTTGTTCCTGTGGTGGTACCTTTTGAATAGCTCTCATGTTCATGAGTGCCATAATTTATTTTTGGACCTCTGCCCTTTGATTTAGTGGCAGATTTGGCATTCCTTTTAATCTTGGCAGAGTGTGAAAGTGGAACCTGTAACCTTTTGAAATAATATTGAGAACCCATTTGCCTTGTGTGATCATATGCCAATTGTGATAAAAAAGTGCCAGTTTTCCTCCCAAAGGGGCTGCCAAGAGTGAGTTGTTTGGCAGCTGGAGTGGGAAGTCATTGGGGCTGTTTTTTATATGGTTGGTGACTGTCTTCCCCTTCTTTCTGGCCTGATGCACCCCATTGTCGAGGCTTGTAAGGACCTTGTGGTTGACCTCTACCTCTTGGCCGCCTGTATCTGCCCCTTTGAGGTCTGTCATTAACTGGAAAGGACCAACTCTTTGTTGGCCAATTTCTACTAAATCAAGGAGGCTGAACCTGTAAGAAATCCTTCACTGTTTGCATAGATTTTGCCTTATCCTCCATTTTCTTTAATACCTCTTCTGCCTTAACTCCAAATAAAACATCCTGCTGTAAAGGTGCATCCAGTAATTTAGCTTTAACATGATCTGGTAACGTATGTTCTTTTAACCATGCATGTCTTCTAATGACAGAGCCTGTAACTGCTGTTCTGCATGAGGCCTCTAAAGAATCAAAACCATATTGCAAAGTATGCTTTCCCACTTGTTCAACGGCATGCAATAAATCCTGCATTTCTTTAAAATTAGGAGGATCTGTATCTGGAAGCATTTTTTGTTTCAACTGAGACATCAAAAATTGCTGATATTTTAGCATGTGAAACTGGCAGTTTAAGGCTCTCATTGCTAAAGTTGCAGACGTATATACTTTCTTTCCCCATCTGCCTAGTGCTCTGGAATCTCTGTCAGGGGGAACTGGGTTCTTTGCTGATGAGGCCTTAACCCCTTTGGGTCCTTGAGAAATAGTTTCGGGATCAGCAACAGGGCTTTTATACAGAAATTTGTGAAAGTCAGGGACTCTGAAATATCTGTCCGGTTTAAGTGGAGCTGGAGGTAAGGAATCAGGATTTAAGCTGGATTCAGTGTACACACCATCCACAATATCTAGCACTGGCAGAATATAGCCAGGGATCTGTGTTGAGGTAATAATATTCTAGTCTCTGAGCCTTTTCTTGGATTCTGAGTAATCCTGGCCTTCCCAATGGAAATGCTCCCTCATGGTATGTAAGGTTTCCCCAAAGGAGTAGTCCTCAGGCGAAGAGGCTGATGGAATAGATTCCTCAGCATAAGAATCCTCATAAGAGGGTAAAGAGTATCCCAGGTCTGAGGATGAATGTGAGGAAATGGACCCCTGGTCGGATGAATCATAATCTGCATCCTGTCCAGGCCTTTTATCAGGAGGGGGATGGGAACCCCTGATCAGACTGATTAGGTCTTCGGCCATTTTGAGCATTTGTTTCTTAGGCATGGAGGCCTGTCCTGGAGAATGCTGTACTTGATTCTTAGTTTTTAAAGGGGGCTTTGACTTAGAAGAGGGTTTAATGCTTAGCTGAGTAGGTCTGAAGACGCCCTCTGAAGCTGCGTGTAAGCTCAGGTACTCCGGATCCCTTTGCAGGATCGATTTTGGTCTGTTGAAAAGCTAGCTCATCCGAAGGCCTAGCCATCTCCACGTGGGGGTCGGGGGTGGCCTGTGGTTCTGCAGAAGTGGTCGTCAGGGGCTGCGAAGGTGCCTCACCGAAAACCGGAGAACCGGTGACTGGCCTAGAAGAGGCTTCATCATCAGTTTTGGCCCCGCATGCCTGTCCTTGTCTTTGCGCTTTTTATGAATACCGGTCATCGGAAGTTCCGACGGCATGGTATAATTAAATTTTCTGCCAAAGTAATGTCGGGCAAAATCAAACCGACGCTTAATAGTGCGCTTATTAAAGCTAGCACAAAACCGACAACCAGTAACGTCATGGTCTGGGCCTAGGCATGGGAAGAATGGAAATCCTTATGAGGTATTTGCTTCCCACAAGAAATACAGTTATTAACTTTTACTGACATTGGTCTGAGGCAAAAAAATTTTCCCCAACGGGGTACTTAGCTTTGTAGAAGACTTCGGTTCTGGATTCGGAATGAAAATCTCAGGAGTAGGCCGACCGGCACTTGCGAACTGCTTTTGCTTCGGGCACCGCGCGGCAAGAAAGACTGAAGAAAATGGCGTCGGCTGCATCTTGTATACCCCTGTCGCACTGACGTCAGGGAGGAGGCGACAGCAACCGACGTCGGACCAAGACTTTGGAACTCAGGCCGGCTGGGGAACCGCCTGACAACAGGATAACCCAAGTGTAATGACTGCAGCAGTGTCACACGATGAACATCTAGGGATGGGCTACTTGTTAGGGTAGCAAGGGGGAAGGCATAACCTGGGGATGAGGATCATGCCAGCCCAACAGATAATCAAGTGGAAGGAAAATGTGATAAAAAAGAAGGGTACTGGAAGGATGGTGCCTAAAATGCAACAGTGAGACCACTCAAACATCTACATTTATGGCAATTTCATAATACAGTTTTACTAATTTTACTATGTTACTTGTAGTATTCACTGTTGCAGTTCTCTCATCTTAAACAATAAGCGAGAAGGTCACTGAAAAACCAATCAGTAAAAACAAAATGAAAACTCCAGCAAAGCTAGAACTTCCACTGAGTGACCTCCCAAACCTCTTGTATCAGAGGCACATGGGATATATGCAAATGACCCTTATGAACATCAGGTGTTTCAGCTAACTGGCAATTCTGAATGCCCATGACTTGTTTCATCGTTTTAATGGACAATTTCAGGCCAATAAAGTCAAACCCCACTAGCTGTGGATATGCATATTTCGGCCCTGTTATGACCTCATCAGCACAGCACAAGCAGAGTGTTTGACTAAGCATAAGAAACACAGGGCTGTTATACCCAGCTGTTGTCCATTATCATTACGGTCACTGCAAAAATATCCCAAACAACAAACTAAAACAATAAGTGAGAAGGTCACTGAAAAACCTCTTATGGGAAAGGCTGAATAGCCCTGATGCTTAAAAGAAAGAGAAATTGCTTTTGAGCCTCTGCCCACTGATTTGGGGGTAGATTTGGCCAACCGTTTGGGGTTGGTAAGGAGTGGAAGTGGAATCTGTATCCTTGGGAAACTATATTTAAAACCCATTTGTCCTGAGTAACGAGTTCCCAATTTTTTGCCTGCAGGGCAATCTTGCCCCCTAAATGAACAGTCACTTGAGCAGGGCTTGGACGGTTTAAAATTAAGTCATGGGGGGGGGCTCTTACTACTTCCTGCTTTAGAAGTGGGAGCCCCCCACTGCTTAGGTCCTGTGAGTCCCTTGGGACTGCAGCCTGGGTGTTCTGCTGGTTCTGGGTTTGGACTGAGAAGGCCTGGAAGAGGCAGGAAAGGACCAATTCTTAGAGGGCCAATGCCTACTAAATCTGGGAGGCTATACTTGCAGGAAATCTTTAACAGTTTGCATAGATTTAGCTTTTTTCTTCATCTTTTTAAGTACTACTTCTGCTTTGTTGCCAAACAGGTGGTCTTGGTTTAAGGGAGCATCCAGCAATTTAGCCTTAACATGATCTGACAAAGATTGCTCCTTAAGCCAAGCATGCCTTCTAAGTACAGACCCAGTGATAGCAGTCCTGCAAGATGCCTCTAATGAATCAAAACCACACTGCAAAGTATGTTTTCCAACTTGTTCAGCAGAATGCATTAAATCCTGTAAATCTTTATTTTCAGCAGAGTCAGGAATCAACATCAATTTCTGTTTAAGCAATCCAATAATATGCTGCTGATACTTTAACATATGAAACTGGCAGTTTAAGGCCCTAATGGCTAATGTTGCAGAAGTGTATACCTTCTTACTCCATCTATCCAGCGCCCTGGAATCTCTATCAGAGGGGGTAGGATTTTTGGCAGTAGTAGCCTTAATGCCCTTGGGGTCCCTGTGAAATGGTTTCAGGATCTGCATTAGGAGTTTTAAAAAGGAACTTGTGAGAGTCAGGAACCCAGGTTTTCTGGGAGCAGGAGGTAAAGAGTCAGGGGCCAGGCTAGATTCCGAGAAGGAATCATCCACAATGTCCAGTACAGGAGGTATAGCTAAAGGCCTGTGTTGGGGCAGGAGTAAGAAATCTCCAAGCCTCTTTTTGGAGTCAGAGTAATCATGGCTTTCCCAGCGAAAATGCTCCCAAAGAGTATGCAAGGTTTCACCAAAAGAGAAAGCCTCTGGAGGGGAAGCAGAGGGGAATGGAGTCCTCTGCATCGGAATTCTCATAGGTAGAGAAGGGTAAATCCTGGTCATCAATGGAAACAGAAATTTCAGAGTCCTGATCAGAAGACTCAGAAGGAAAATCAGTCCTAGGTCTCAGAGGGGGAAGGGTGGCTTCCCATGATTAGAGTAATAAGGTCTTCAGCCATTCTTATTATTTATTTTTTAGGCATAGGGGCCTGACCATGCGGTCTGGGCGTCGGTTTTCTGGGCATGGATAGAGTTGTAGGCCTTGAAGAAGAAGATGGCATCATGCAAGTCGGTAGGCCTGAATACACCCTTAGAAGCCGGTGCCTGCACAGCGGCTCCAGACCCATCCAAGGTAGAGACATTCGCAAGTTCCACAGTCGAGGAAGCATCTCGCGGCATACTAGACTCCAAATGGGTCTCAGTAGAGGCCTGAGAATCTGAAGTAGCGGGTATCAGGGGCTGCAAAAGCGTCTGAGTACCGGTGAACTGGCGACTAGCTGAGGAGAAGCATCGTCGGCAGCTTTGGACGTATGCGGTCTGTCTCTGTCTTATCTTTGCATTTTTTTGCAATGTCGGTAGGCGGGTGGCTAACCGAAGCCATTTCTGGGTAATTGAACTGAGTACCAAAATATTTAGAAGCATAAATGAACTGACGACGAATAGTTTGAGGTTTGAATAAGGCACAAAACCGATAGCGAGATATGTCGTGGTCTGGGCCTAAGCAAGGAATGCAGTATGAATTAAAATCTTTATGAGGTATTTGCTTTCCACAAGAAATACAATTGTTAACTTTTATTGACATCGGTTTAGAGCAAGAAAAAGGTTCCCCAACGGGGTACTTAACTTAGTTGAAGATTTCAGTTCTGAAACTCTAAAACGAAAATTTCAGGAGTCGGCCGACCGGCACTTGCGAACTGCTTCTGCTTTGGGCACCGCACGGCAAGAAAGACTGATGTAATGGTGTCGGCTGCATGCTTCATACCCCTGACTACCCGAAGTCATGGAAGATGAGACAGCAACCGATGCAGGACCCAAGACTTTGATAATCAGGCAGACTGAGGGCTACTGAAAGCAGATAACCCAAACGTGATGACTTCAACAATGAAACACAAAGAACATCCAAGCTGCATACTGAGTATTTTGAAGTTGAAGTCCAACTGGATCCTGGGTCCATGGTATTAGGGATGGAGCCCTGACTGTGACCCATGTGACTGAGGTTTAATTAGCAACCCTAGCAATGGGGCAGCCAGGGAGAAAGGGAGAGAACTAAAGGGGGATGGCCTGTTCTCTCCTGGAGAAGGGTGGGGTTATCATGCAGAGGTAAAATGGACAATAAAATCTTCTTGGAGGATACTGGACAGACCACTGCTTATGTCACAAAGGGAGAAGCAGGGCTGCTTTGAGGAACTGCAACTTGCAAAAGTGAGGGAAAGTACTGTTATGTATGTAAACTTACCATAACAGTAAATGTTTGAATGATCACTACTACAGTACTCTACATAGGTTATACTGTATCTTCCAAAGAATATAACAGCTGTCCAGCTTCCAAAGCCTCATGGCACCGTCCATGTGCCCAAACCATTAGTCAGCTCGAAATGAGTGAACAGGCAGGTTTGGATACTAAGCCCTTCAGATGTTTCATGACAACTGAGACAGGAAGGCCATGCCCTAACAGGACACTGCTAGGAACAACAAAAAAACAAATGTCCACACCCTGGCATAAAAAAAAAAAAAAAAAAAAAAAAAAAAAAAAAAAATCAACAAATGAGATGGAGGGTACTGCAACAATGATTATTAGAACATCTGAAGTTAGATTAAGTTTACTTACACAACTGTACTTTGTTCATATTACTGATCATTGCTGTAGTAACCTAAGCCACATGGTTAAATTATCATAGCTTAGAACAACTGGGAGGCGGAAGGGAAAGGGTCCAGGAGCCCCTGGAGAATGGTCCTAGCAAAATCTGACCTAGACCTAGAAAAAGAATATAGCTTGTAGGGCTTTGCAAATGTACGTACAGTAGACCAAGTCTCTGCTTCCAGAATACTTTTAGAGTCCAACCATTTCCAAAAAGCCATAGGTGAAGTCAATGGCCTGATAGAGTGAGCCTTCACCCTGCTTGGAATGGTGGTGTTGTGGTGGGAATACCAAAAGGTAACAGCTTGAGACAACCACTTGAAATGGTCTGCTTTGACACAGGTCCGTTCCTCCTCCTTACCTTCACAAAAAAATGAAGTTTAGAAAGACTTTGTATGGTCAAGTTAGTACCTGAGGTGTCTGTGGGCATCCAAGGTATGAGGTATCCTTTTTTCCTCATTTATGGGTTCAGTGAAGAACACAGGGAGATCGATAGTTTGGCTTAAAGTATTCCACTTTAAGAATAAAAGAAGGATTAGTTCTCAAAGAAACCCCATCTCTGTGAAAAGTGAGATAAAGCTGACCAACTATAAGAGCTTGCAACTCAGATGCTCTTCTTACAGAGGTCAGAGCAATCAGTAAAACTGTTTTCCTTACTAAAAACCTCAAGTCAGCCATATGAGATTGTTCAGATGGAGCAAATGTTAGCTTCTCCAACATAAAATTAAGATCCCAAGGAAGAGCTCTTGGTTTTCTTGGAGGTCTCTTATGCAATACCACAAATGGGGTCCATGGACTGACAAGCTGAAGCAGATGACAAATGAGCCTTCACAGAGGAGTAAGAAAGGCCATAGGAAAGTAACAGTAAAACCAGAAACACACTAGTCCCAAATGAGTGATGGTTACTTTATTGGCACCAACTAGAAAAACTTTTCCATTTGCTTATATATGATTTTCTAGTAACAGGCTTTCTTATCATCATTAGTGCAATCAGCATGTTTCAGTGAACAGGTGCCTAAAAGGCATTAAGATCCTATAATTCAGCCAATCAGTTGGAGTTGTCTGCAGTCAGGTTGCATCAAACACCTCAGTTCTTGTGTGAGTAGATCCAGTCTGTGAGGAAGCTTATAGTAACTGACCCTGGCCAATTCCAAAATAAGGGAGAACCACTGCTGCCTGAGCCAGAAGGGAGTCACCACAATGTTTTGGAGGATTCATTCTGAATCTTTAGAAGTAGCCTGAATATCAGTGGAAAAACATACAGGAACATTCCTGTCCAAGGGGAAGAAAAGGCATCTGTCTTCCAGGCCTTCTTCCATAGAGTCCTAAAGCAGAATTTTACCAGCTGACTGTTCAGAAAGGAAGCAAAAAAGGTCTACTTGAGGAACTTCTCACAGACAGATTAAATCTTGGAAGATCCCCTGAACTAGTCTGCCACACAATTTTGCTCTGATGGAATGTAGGATGCCTGTAGAGTGATACTGTGCTGTAAAGCTATATCCCCTGCTAACATGTCTGGATAAAGGTAAGTTATGACTATCCCTTGCTTGTTTTGTACCACATCATTGTGGTAATGTCGGTAACAACTTGAAGTGGTCTGGGGGACAAGAGGTGATTCGTAGCTTTGGATACCTTGATAAGGGCAAGCATCTCTTTTATATTTATGTGCTTATCTCTGTCTTTGTTACCCCCAGATACTTTGCACATTTATCACCATTGACACTGCTCCCCAAGCAAAGTCCGAGGTGTCTGAAATGACCAACTGGTTTGGAGCAGGAGGAGAGAAGGGGAGACCTGAACTCAGGAATATTCAATATTTCCAAGTGATTTCTCTTCCCACAAATCCCAGAAATGGGATCTGAAAAGATAATAGGCACTGCTGCCAAGGAACAAGCAGACTTCAAATACCATTGTATCTTTCTCATGTGGAGTCTTGCCAGACATATCATGAGAATCATATATGCCACGAGACCCACAATCCTAAGGTATTATCTGTCATTGACCAAAGTTTAAGTGGAAAACCCCATAAAATACATCTAAATACAGACAAATTTTTTCCCCGTGGAAGAAAAGCAACCTGTACTGAGAGGTCTAGCAGGCACACTTTGAACATAATCCTGTGTGATGGAGTCAGAAAGACTTCTGAAGGGCTCTCTTCGAATCTTAGCTGCACAGGAGAGATCTCACCCAAGTGAGAGATTGACAGTTTGAAAAAGACTGCAAAATTTAGCAAGTCGTCTAAATATGGGAAAACATGGATACCATGTAGCCTGCAAAAGGCTATGACAGCAGCTAGACACTTGGAACACACATGGAGCAGTAAAGCAGACGTCTGATAATGTGATCCAGACACACAAAACCTTAATAACCATCAGACGTCTGGATGAATAGGAATGTGATGATAAGCTTATTTTAAATCTAAGGTTACAAAAAAAAAACTCAAATGAAGAAAATGGGGTAACAGGTTGTGAGGTGAAATCATTTTGAACTCTGGCACTAACACATATTGACTTAAGAAAGAAATGCCTAGAACTAGTCTCCAGACATTTTCTTTCATTGCCACCAAAAACATTCTTGAATAAAAACCTTTTCCCTACTGGGAAGGAGGAACTGTAGGACAAAAGAAACTGAGGGATTTCATCTAATGGATATGAAATAATTTCCCATAATTGAGGTGGTACTTCCCATTGTCATCTGTGACCTTACTGAAATCAGCATCAGATAGAGGGAATTAGAGATTCCCTCTATCAGGATACCTTTCTCGTCACATTTTTTGATAACCCATTCTGCAGAGGGTCCAAAAACTAAATTTCTATCCAAAAGAGAAATTAAACTCTCATTTTTTTTTTCCACAGTCTAGGAGGTTCTGTGAATGCAGCCAGGCAAACCTCTTCAACACAGTACCAGTGGCAACAGTCCTGGATGTAGTATTTGCAGAGTCGTACAACATTTTAAATGAGTCGTGACCTGAGAAATGTAAAAAACTACACTAAACAAAGCAGATTTTTCCTCACAAGAGGGAACTGCAGATAAAACAAAAGAAGTTATGTACTCACCATAACGTTCCATCTGAGTAGTTATACTTCATTTTTCTGCAACCTGTGTTATTCGGATCCATATCGGATCCGAGCCGGCAACTTTACAAGCATCTGCTCCGAGCTCCAAGCTCCTCCCCCTTACCGATAACACACCACCACCTCCTACCTTCCCTCAGATCGAGTTTGCCGCAACTCAAACTAGAATAAACCACACATGATAATCACTTGAGAAGGTTTGGGGGGAAGGAGGGTGGGAAGGTTGCAGAAAAACGAAGTATAACTACTCAGATGGAACGTTACAGTGAGTACAAAACTTCCTTATCTGAAGTAGTTAACTTAATTTTATCTGCAACCTGTGGGACAGAGTCCCCAGCTACTCAAACTCCAGGGAGGTCATCATGGAAGGATATTCCTGAGCACTGCAGAGCCGAAGGATGCTCTCCCTCTGGAGATTAAATCCAATTTTATAATGAGAAATGAAGGTATGTGACTTAGCCCAAGTTGCTGCTGCACAAATGTCATCCAATGATACCCTAGACCAGAAAGCAGTAGAAGTCGCCATAGATCTGGTAGAATGAGCTTTAACAGGACCAGGTGGAGACAAGCCTTTGCCTTTGTAAATTTGCAAAATACATAGTGTAATCCATCTAGCTAAGGAAACTTTGGAGATGGCCTTACCCAAAAAGGGCTTAGAAAAGTACACAAATAACTGGTCAGACTTACAGCAGGGCTTTGTTTTGTGTAAATAAAAATGAAGTTGTCTATGAACACCTAGCAAATGCAGTTTACATTCGCCCTTGTTCTGAAAATTTGGGAAGAAAACAGGCAGGTTAATTGTTTGATTAATGTTTGATTCAGAAGCCACTTTTGGTAAGAAAGAAGGGTTTGTACGGAGAGAAACACTGTCCTTATGGAAGATCAAGTAAGGGGGCATGGCAGACAAGGTCTGAAGCTCAAAAACCCTTCTAGCCGACGTAATGGCCACTAAAAAGGCTGTCTTCCAGGATAAGAACTTCAAATCTGCTGATGCTGCGGGCTCAAAGGGGGGAGCAACTAAGGCCTGGAGAACCAAGGTAAGATCCCAAGGAGGAACAGGGTTCTTAACTGGAGGACGCAAAAGAAAAGTGCCTTTAAGAAAAGCCTTACACAATCTAGAAGAGGCCAGGGCATTCCTGTTCTCGCCAACGTAGAAATTAGAAACAGCTGCCAGTTGCACTTTCACAGTGGAAGAACTGGCCCCTTGCTGAAAAATGCTGGCTAAGAAATCCAGTACCGCAGTGACAGGGGCCGTAAAAGGATCCAGCTTTCTCTGAGAAGCCCAAATAGAAAATAGCTTCCATTTACTGCGGTAAATCTTCATAGTGAAAGACTTATGAGCCGCTACTAGAATAGTTTTCACTGAAGACGAAAGACGGAGTCCTGGCAATCAAGGGAACTGGAGCAACTAAACTGTCAGCTTGAGGCTGTCCAGGTTGGGTGGACGGGTGCCCAAAGGATGAGAAATGAGATCTGGGCAGGGATCTAGAACATGAAACCAGAGGAAGAGGAACCAAACCTGACGAGGCCAGAATGGGGCAATGAGGATCACCTTGCACCCTAGTCAGCAAGCCTTCTGAAGAAACTGCGGAATGAGTGGTAATGGGGGATAAGTGTACAGTAGCCCGAGAGGCGAAGCATGGACTAGAGCGTCTCTGGGGGGTGGGGGTCCCCTGGTGAGGGAATCAGAGTGAAGAACACGTTGCACTTCGCGTTGGAAGGAGATGCGAAGAGATCGCAAGGCTGACCCCACACAAGAAAGATCTCCTCCGCTATTGACTGTTTCAGAGACCACTCGTTTGGCATTAAAATAGCCCGACTCAATTTGTCCGCTAAAATGTTGGAGCGTCCCGGGATGTGCGTTGCAATCAGAAACTGACTGGTGGAGATCGCCCACTCCCAAACTCTCATGGCCTCGCGACACAGAGAGTAACATCTGGTTCCTCCTTGTTTGTTGATGTACCAGACAACCGACATGTCGGACTGAATTGCAATAGTCCCCGGAGGAAGAACGGTGTGGAAGGCCTGAAAAACTAAAAGCACTGCTCACATCTCCAGAACACTGATGTGCAATCGGTCTTGATCTGGGACCATGTGCCTTGGACTGTCCTCCCCAGATAATGCCCCCCCACCCGAGCTGGGAGGCATCCGTGGTCACTGTGGCTTGGGCTGTGGATGGAACAAATGGGCGTCCTGCTACAATCTCCTGAGACTGGACCCACCAGAGAAGTGACGCCCTGCAGGCTTTGCTGATGTGAATTGGGTATTCCATGGGGAGATCCAGCCAAGACCACTGTATGGCTAGAGTCCACTGTAGAACATGCATGTGAAGACATGCACAGGGGAGGATAGAAATTGCTGCAGCCATAGAGCCCAGGGCTCGGAGAATATCCACTGCCTTTGGTAACCTGGGGCCAAGAATTAGTGATACATGAGCCCTTAGACTCTGGACCCTGTCTGGAGTTAGGAAGACTTTCAGTTGAAGGGTGTCCAGCCGTGCCCTGATTAAGTCCAAGATCTGTCCCGGATTCAAGAGTGACTTGGGAAAATTGACTGTAATCCCTAACAGGTCTGCAAGATGTAGGAAGAAGTCTCTGGCTTGGCACAGAAGATGCTTGGTGGAAGCAGCGAGGAGCCAATCGTCTAGGTAAGGAAATACCTGAATCCCCTGAAGCCTCAGGTGACCGCTACGACTGCCTTTACCTTGGTAAACACCCTGTGGGCTGTGGTGAGACTGAAGGGTAGGGCTCGGAACTGGAAATGACTGGCTCCCAGCCAAAGCGAAGGAATCTCCTGGAGCTTCTGTGAATCTTGATATGGTAGTAAGCGTCTTGGAGGTCTATCGAGCACATCCAGTCACATTCTGGAAGATAAGGTAGAATGGACTTGTAGGGTGACCGTCCAGAATGGGTCTGAGATCCCCCATCTTTTTTGGCACTAAAAAGAACCTGGAGTAAATGCCTGACTGGACTGATCGGGTGGGAGGGGACTGGTTGATGGCTCATTTTTGAAGCAGCTTGTAAACCTCTAGTGCTGCTCTCTCTCCCTTTGAGTGGGTGGAACATCTGGGAGGTGTTTTGGTTGGAAAGGAGGGGGCAACAAACGGGATGGTGCAACTTCTGGATATTATCTGAAGCACCCAATGATCTGCAGTTATGGACTCCCATACCAGTGGGTGCAATGATAATCTTCCCCCGACGGTCTCCAGTGCAGGACAGTCAGGCAAACCCCGCAGGGTTTCTGTGCAGGCCTGTCCGAGAAGGGCTTCCTAGACCCAAAGTTCCTCGGACCACCTCTACCTCTGGGATGGCGTCTGTCCTGTCCCCCTCTGCCTCTAGGGGACGAGTTGTCCTGAGACTCCTGGGAAAACTGCGATTTCTGGAACCACATCTTCTTTTGCCCTTTCCGATTCCTGGAAAAGGACCTCTGAGGGCTAGAGAAACGGATTCCAATGGCAGACAAAGTCTTCATGTCTTTTTCATTCTGGACAAGGGTGTCGCGTACGGTATTCCCAAAGACAGAATAACTATCGAAGGGAGCATTCGTAAAAGACATCTTGAAGGGGTCCACAAACTGACAGTCTGAGCCAAGCATGTCGCCTCATAGCTATGTCGGTCCCAGCCGCCCTAGCTGCTCCTTCCGTAGCATGAGGAAGGAGGCGCATGGGAGTGTTTGACACTGATTTCAGAGTAGACAGATGCTTGTCCTCCTGTGACAAAGACTCTGGGGGCTAACTCCGTGACTAGGTCCTGCTGCAGTCGTATAAAGTGTGCCAAGTAGTTCAGCGCTCGTATGGAAAACGTCACTGAGGAATACACTCTCTTCCCAAATTGATCCACCGTCCTGGACTCCTTACCTGGAGGGTGGACCGAGGAACTCTCTTAAGCCAGTTCCCTCTTGGTGGCTTTTGCTACCACCATAGCGTCCATAGGGGATCCCTTATACCATGTCTGTCTGTCAGAGGGTGGAGAGAGAATTTTGTCCGGGCACTTGAGTATCGGCTCTATGGTGTCAGGCTCCTTCCATGCCATGTGGTGACACGATCCACTAAAGGATCCACCGGGAGGGACACCCAGGACATAGATAGCCCGTGCCAAAAGTCTCCAGGAACACTGATTCATCCATAGAAGGTTTTGGGGATGACCAACCTCCCCTCTGGCGGAGGATCTCCATGATGTCTCCAAAGGAGTCATCCTCAGGAGGTGACCTGGGGGAACCTTCTCCTTCAACTAAATCAGTGTCTTCTGTAAGGGACTCAGGGGAGTCCTGGTGCCTCCTTTTGCACGTGTGCTTACGATGAACCTCTTCAGTGGGACTCTCTGAAGAGGGTTCATGAGCCATGGGGGGTTCCTCCAGGGGAACCGCCTGGGGCTCCTCTAGCACGGGCTGTCACAGAGACAAGCTGAAGGAAGTCGTAACCGAATCCGAGGGAGTCTGGGCAGAATCCAAGGAAATAGGCTGGGGTCTCGATCCTTGGGAGAGAACCCTGTCCACCATGTTGAACGTCGATGGAGAGTGCACCTCTTTAGAACCCAACAAGGAGGAAGCTCTTCCTGGATCTATCGTGAGGACTGGGGCCGAGGCTAGGGTCACCGGTGCTCCGAAGGAACAGCTCGGATCCAACAAGTTCGGAGCCAATGACACATCCATCCCCTCGGGTCTGACTCCCCATCCCCGGCCCCGAGAGCTGCTTGGATCTGAGCTGGTTGGATCCGAGGAACTCAAGGTAATCACCAGAGTTGAGGATGGAGGAACCATCGGCGCTGAATCCCCAGCTCTGAAGATCCTCAGATCCACATACCCCAAAACCGCAGGCTGGATCGGGGAAGGAGAAATCGGATGAAAGAATGGCATGGAGGTCCCCCTCCAGAGGGAGAGGGGCCTAGCAAGACTCCCATTTGGATTTGGGTCCGAATGAATCCCCTCATCATCCTGTCCATATCCATTTCAGAACGACTCAGAGTCTAGCGCGAGGAAGCGACTGACTCGGATCTGGCTGGTCGGCTGAGAGAATCTGGAGGAAGGCCTTGGCTCCATAGGCTCCGGGGAAATCTGGGGGAGTGGAGCCTAGGAGAAACAGGTCTCGAGACCTTGGAAGGCAGGCTAGGGAAGGACTCTCTCTGTCTCTCTCTTTCTCTGCATCCTTGTGTTTTTTTATCTCTCCCTTTCACATCCCCTTCAGCAGGTCTAGTGGAAGGATGAGTCCCAGCCTGGGGGGGGGGGGTTGGGCGGGAGTTGTAAAAGCCTAGGCTGAAGTATCCAAAGTAGATGCTGGAAGCAGGCCTTTTCCCACCAGTTTGGCCTTCCTATCTTTCAGGGTCCTCACATTAAATCCTGCACAAACACTGCATTGGGCGGACAAATAAGCTATGCCCAGGCAAACAACACACACAGTGTGACCATCCGCTGGTGAAAGCTTATGGCCACACACTGTGCATTTTTTAAAGGTAGGTTTTGGCTGTTCAGACATCCCAAAACAATATCAGCCACACCTAGTAAACCCCAACACACTACCTGGCCACGCACACACTAAGGGAAGGGAAGGGCCTACACAAAAACTACCTCACAAAAACTATAAACTTTTTTTTTTTTTTTTACAACAACCGATGATCAAGCGTTAGGGGGAGGAAAAGGGAACTAACTGAGAAAGTCTGAACACAAAAAACCCCAAGAAGAACTTACAGTAAACTCTAAAGCTCAGAGGTATGGAGGTCACGATGCTTATGCACAAAGTGACAAACAAGATCTGAGGGAAGGCATGAAATGGTGGTGTGTTATGGGTAAGGGGGAGGAGGTTGGAGCTCAGAGCAGATGTTTGTAAAATTGCCGGCTCCGATCCGATATGGATCTGAATACCACATGTTGAGACAAAATTAAGTTAACTACTTCAGATCATTACTCATACTTTTTACAGTTAGTTAGAATACACTAACATATGAACATGACAATTCAAAATTCTAAAATTTAAGTTGCAGAAGCATGCACCTTTTTCCCAAACATCAATTGTTTTATCATTCTTCTCAGGAGGAGGATTAGAATTAACAAAATTCTTGGCAGCTGGATTAAATAAAACAAACTATAACAGCTGGGTTAAGTCCGGGATGAGTGTATAAAATTTTGAAAGACTGAGGAACTTTGTACGTTACCCATTTTCTTAGGTGCAGTAGGCAAGCTGTCGGGGAACCAAAGGGCTGTGATAAACATATACTCCAGTGCTGACAGCACTGGGGTGGAAGTAGGATCTAGGAATTCCTGTTGTTACAGTTCATAGTATTTACAGAGGGACTGAGAAAAGTTCAGCTGTGTAAGAAAAGCAAAGCAACAAATTTAAAGTGATCACAACCAAAAAAGCTGAAGTCAGTGTCCAAAATAGCCAAGGCTCAGACAAACTTCAAAAACAAAATTAGACACCAGGAGCACCATGAACTTGCGGACCAAAAAGTTTATTAAACACTATGATGTTCTATATTGAAAGAAAAATGTGGTGAACAAGTTAAGCGTTTTATTTTAAGTGCTAAATAAACTTTTCGGTCTGCACATTTGTGGTGCTCCTGGTGTCTAATTTTGTTTTTGAAATTTAAAGTGATAAAACCAGCTTGGAACTCGGCAATCACGTGATCTAGTACCGTTTGTTATTTAAACAGCGTTCAAATACTGTTTTGTTTGGTGTATATTGCTTGTTTATTGATCGTACTATCTGTCGGAGTCTCTGTGACCTGTAGGTTCAGGGTTGACAGAATGGGATGTAGTAAAGACCCTTTCTACTGTGTGATGAGATTGGTTTGAAGTAGTAGTTTTTAGCACATGCTCCTGGCTAGATGAAAAAGAGGATGAAACCAGTGTCATCTTGACCAAAACTGACCAAAATTGGGTCACCAACAGAAGGTTTATTTTTTCTGTTTGGGTCTTTAGAAGAACTCTTGTAATGAGAGGTGGTGGGTGGCAGGCATAGGGGAATTTCTCTGTCCACTGAAAAGAATTTGCCTTCTTCCAGGCTGAGGGGCATGGCTCCTGCTACATAAGAAAATGAGACGTTTGCTGTTTTCTGAAGCACTGAAGGATGCCCAAGAAAACTTGTTTGTTCAGGATTCATTCACGAGGGTCCTCCAGAGTCCTGCTTAACACATCTGTCAACACACTGTCTTGTGATGGAATGCATGTGGCTATGAACAAAATATTCTGGGTGGCAAGGTTCCAGGCCGTCTGTGCCAATCTACACAATTCGTATGATAAAGTTTCCCCCTCGCTTGTTTATATACGACATGGCAATTGTGTTGTCTGTGAACACTTGTAGGGGACCTGGTTTCCAGGCATGAGACAAAACTTGAACTTGGATTTGGGCCCTCATCTTCTTCAAGATGATGTACTCCTTTAATAGTTTTGGCTGTCACCTGCCCTGTACTTTGTGGATTCCTGTCCTGTACACTTTCTGAACTGGAGCTGGAGGAGTGAAGAGAAGTCCTGGATTGAGTCCTTCCACCATAACAGTTCCCCTTTGAGGCAAGGTAATAGAAGAACCACTGTGTCTAGTGGGTGAGAATGTTGGTAACATACTGTTTTCAAGTACCACTGCATTTTCCTCATATGCATCTTGGCAAGAGGAAGCCCTTAAATAGTAGCTGCCATGAATCCCAAAGGCCTTAGGATTTCCTGGTTGAGCACTGGCTGAGGGAGGCAAGGCTGTGAAAGTAGTTTGTCAGGCTCTGCAGTTTTCCTGAGGTAGGTATAGCTGCATCTTTTTTGAATCCAGTCTGCAGCCCAGCTGGAGGGAAGACTTTTTGTAGTTGACTGTGAACCCCAACTGTGAAAACAGGTTGAGGGTGAACTGGAGGTGCTGCAGAAGAATACACGATGAAACAGCTTGAACCAACAGATCATCTAAGTAGAAAAATCTGGATTCTTTAGGTTCGACAGAAGGCTATAACTGGTGCCAGACTCTCTGTGAAGACTCTTGAAGCTGTGGAGAGCTGAAAAGGCAAAACGGTAAACTGAAAGTGAGATGGCCCAAAACAAAACCCGAGGGATCTCCTGTAAGGGGGGGTGAGGGTGGCAACTAGGTATATAAAGACAGGCAACTTCCAGATCTAAAAATACCAGAAAAGCCTGATGTAGTATGAAAGGCAGCAGTGTGTGTGTTGAGAGCATCTTGAAAGCTGGCATTTTTAGGAAAAATAAAAAGGAGAAATTCAATATGAGTCTCCAATGCCCTTCTTTTTTGGCACTAGGAAGAGTCTGGAGTAAAACCCATTCCCCACAAACTCTTTGGGCATCTGTTCTATTCTATCTTGTGCTTGTAATTCTTATAGAATGGGTGGAAGCAGATGGAGCTGGTTGTGGGGAGGGGGACAGTTGCCATTTAATGGTGGAATTTCCATCCAATACATGGCATAACCCTTTTTTATGATAGAAAGAGCCCATTGGTCTGTGGTAATCTTTTCTCAAATAGCAAAAGATTGGGTGACCCTTTTTGAGAGGGGCAGGGTAGGACTGAGGGGCAGGGGGAAAGAGTCTGTAGGTAGTCAAAGTGATTCTTCCCTGAAGGGAGGCCTGCCAGAGCAGGAATCCCTCTGTGTTTTTTTCTGGGAATCTCCTCCTAGGAGCCTTCCTATTTTTCTGACTAGCTCTAGGATCCAATGTGAAAAAGTAGGTGGGATTGGTTGGATAAGTCCAGAGGTTAGCAGAAGCTGTCTTGTTTTTCCTTTTTCCTGAAGGGTTTTGAAAAGGTTAGCTGCTTGTGGGTCAAATAAGGTTCTTGTCCAAAGGAGAACTCACAATTTTTGTTTTAAAGTCAGCTAGCTGCCCTGCATAAAGCCTCTGCAGTATCACAACTACATTTAATGCTTTGTGTGGCTACTTGGGTAGCCTGACTAAGGACGGACAGCCTTTGCTGTTGAGGGTTAACTCCCTGTGGATCCAGGACTACACCTTGTGTAAGGAGTTAAGAATGGTTTTCAAATACTTGGTCATCTGAATTTAGTAACTAATAGCCCTGAATGCCAAGGCAGGGGAAGCATAAACATTTTTCCCCACTTATCCACAGCCCTGCTATTTTTGTCAGAAAGGAGGGCACTGGCATTAAGAAGAGTTACTGAAGGTTTATCAGAAGAAACAAACACAGCAGAGAGGTCTACTATATGGTTTTTAAACAAGAACTTAAGCTAATCAAGAACCTTATAAAATTCATCTGGCCTTTTGGGCGCAGGAGGCTGCTAGTCTGGTGTAAATGAAGTCAACTGAAAAGCATCTAGGAAAGCCTCAAGAACTGGATGAACTTGGGAGGAGACTGGAACATCCACTTCCAAGAGGTAATAGTTTCTTTTTTGGACCTCTGTGATCTGTCTAGATTTCCACTGAAAATGCTTCAAAATGTTTAAAATTTTCTCTCCAAAAGAAGGTTCTTCCACAGGAGAGTCAGGTGAGATGGAGTTAATTGTCATCAGAAGAGACTTTCCCAGGAGAATGGATCTGAAGGAAGTATGTCAGGGAATGGTCAAAACCAGGAATCTCCTCATCTTCATAAGAAGATGAAATGACAGCAGTGTTTTAAGGAGTGAGAGAAGGGAGTTGGGAAGAAAAGGAAGGTGATGTCATTGCCAAAATGGCCTTGAGAAAATTCTATCCATTCCGTCTCTCCAGAAGAGAGAGGAAGAGGAAAAGATACATGACTATTTTTTTGCCATTACTTTTTCGGCATGACTGCTGCCTGAACCAAGCATGGTGGATCAGATCCCTAATGTACATCAATTAGTTTACCTTGGACCTCTTCCTTAACGAGTAGCTGAGGGATGACCTCTGGACCTTCTGAGATGATAATCTGCGATTCATCTTTTTCCAAGAACTCCTCTGTCATAAGCCCTCCAATGCTATACCGGCCCTTCAGTGGAGTCTCAGTAGATGGCATCTGAAGTGTAGTGTGACATACTGTGGGTTCTGAAACCTCAGTGTGCACACTGTAATTTGAAAGAGTCAACTGAGTCTCTGGCCTATGCCATTTAAGCTTTTTCTTAACAGGTGGAGGTACATCTGGGGAAGCAGGATCCACCACCTTGGAGTGGGCAAATGTTTCAGACATTGGGTCTCCAGAAAAGTGCTGAGCGAGGGCAAATGGGACCTTAAAACCTTCGGTACAAAAGACTGACAAATGAAACAGACCTTGTAGTTGTGTTCTGCTCCTAAGCAAAAAAGACAACGGGTGTGCAAGTCTTGGTATGGGATTTGCCTACCGTATTCGCACTTTCCCCACCCAACTGACATCTAAAACTGGTAAAGCAAACAGTTAAAAGGTAAATGAGGCTTCCTTAATGGGGCACTTATCTGATATTTTGAAGCAATGGTACTAATGACCAAATGACAATCAGTCTAATGGATGCATGACCTGCATTTGGCCTGATGGTGAGATAGTCAGAGGAATTACACTTGTATACCCACCTACATACAGCTGCTCTTGCAAGCTGAGGTCACATGTCAGATGTACAATCCTGAAAAGATATATGATGGTCAAGAATATCCCACTGAAAACACTGGCACTTTATGGAAAGAGCTTCAGAGAAAAAGAATCCCTGACGGTGAGATTCATATAACATGTTCCCCTCTGGGTCTGAATCAGATATCTGAAGAGAAAAACCTGTATCTGTCTCATCACATTCTCCCCAGATTCAGTTTCTTAAATCTCTTCAGGAAAAGAGGAATCCACTTTTCTTTTACAAGAAACCACCAGATAAGAAGGGTCATTAGCCTGTACAAGACCCTAAAACAATCTTAATAAACTACTCCCATCTAATGAACCTGGTGCAAGAGATTATAAATAATTAGTTTTGCGTTTTTTTTTTTAACAAGAAATTTGGGGCAAATAGGATTATTAACGGCAGCAACAACTTCCTCTGGGATGGGTTCAGTATTCTGGCTAAGCAGGGAGCACCTTCACTTTACCTTCTTCTAAGAACAACAACAGTCTCTGACTTGCTCATTGAGGAGACCCCAACAGCCACAGAAGACATGGCTAACCCTCAAGTCCATAGTGGCTGTATGGTGAACACCAGACGGTTCCAGAGAAAAGGATGAGTAGTCTGAGGCACCAGCTTTGACAATAGCAGTTTTATCCATCTGAGGTTGAAGCAAACTGCTAGCCTGCTGTGGTGGCAAAAGCTGTTTAGTTAACTTTTTCTTTATGTGGCTGAAAGAAGAACCGACCATGGGGTTGGAAGTTTGTTTCATGGTCAAGTCAAAAATGTTTCCTGGGGAAACTAAGCAGCACAAGCTGGTAAAATGTAAAAAGCAGTTAAAAATAACTTTTTTCAATTAAACACTATAAAAAGCACTCTAATACAGCTTATTACCTCCAAAAGTAATTTAAACAGTTTAGTTACATAATTTTTTTAGAATGTTTAGAGTTTTAAACAGTCAGAAACAAAAATGTGCTCCCATTTAAAAGTACAGTAAAATCAAGTGGCAGTCAATAAAAACACGCATTCCTTGCTTAAAATATACTTTCCTAAACAGGAACTCAAGTTTAAACAAAAACAAGTGGAAGGTTTTTCCCCAAAGGGAACTTACCCATCCAGCAATGAACAGCACAAGAACATCACCAATCTGCATACCTCTCAACCTTACCAAATTTCACGGTTTTTACCAGTTTTGAGGTCCAAATAATGGGGTGCCACGATTTCTGAGTGGCACCCCTTAATTTCTGAATTTCTAGGCTTTATTCAAAATATTTTTTTCAGATGATGTCATCACGTGCAGAGGCGTGTGCGATGACATCAGCTCCATGAACAGCCTGTCAGAATTGAGGGATTCACTTTCTGGGCCATAGCGTGCATGCAGTTCCCACCCCAGTTCCCCAGCTGCTTAAAGCAGCATTTGAATGCCACAGTTACCGATCAGCTTGAACTGTGCAGTCTTTAATTAGAAGCAACAGCTAGCCATTCCTGGTAAGACAAACTGTAAAAACCTTTTTTGTTTTTACTTCTGCCAACTTTTCACAGCCACAGCATTCAGTTCCTCAGCTGCTTAAAGCAGCATATAGCCACAGCATTCAGTTGCCCAGCTGCTTAAAGCAGCATTTGAATTCCTTGGACCTTTTTATAGCCACAGCATTCAGTTCCCCAGCTGCTTAAAGCAGCATTTGAAATCCGCGGTTACTGATGCTCGTGCTTACTTTAATGCGCTTAGAACCATTCCTGGACCGACAAGCTTTACAACCACAGCACTCACAGAAAGAAACAGGCAGTTTTCATTGTGTTTGCCTTGAAACTTAGCTACTACAGCTTTCATGTGTGTACACTTCATTTATGGGCCAGAGCCCACCACGCAGTTGTTGCTTAAAGCAGCATTTGAATTCCCTGTTCATGCTTACTTTATTTCCAGGACCCGGTAAGGCTAGAAATAGAGCAGCATTTGAATTTCCTGCTTGTGCTTACTTTATTTCCTGGACCTGGCAAGACAAGAAACAGAGCAGCATTTGAATTCTCTGCTCGTGCTTGAAGAACCAGCTTTCATTCCAGGTAAAATGGAGCAGCATTTGAATTCTTTGCTCGCACTTTATTTCTGGGACACCAGGCTTTATTCCCAGTCCAGTAAGATTATGCTTTTTACAGCAGGCAGGCTTCATGCTTCATTCGTGCTAACACTACTAGCGAAATGCGGCAGGCTTCATGCTTCATTCTCAGCAACACTAACAGGCTGTTTAAAGAAAGATAATATGCATCAGAATAGCAGACACGTGTGTTAATTAGTCAGCCAGCTTTCATAGCATGTAGGCATTACAGTTTGCTTCAGAGTGTGTTAGTTTATTTACTACAACCAGGTAGGGGTGTGTGTGTGTGTGTGTGTGTGTGTGTGTGTGTGTGTGTGTGTAAATGCCCCAGTTAGTTACAACTGCTGGTTAGAGTTACTCAGACTCAAACCTGGTACCTTAGGTACAAGGAGCAAGAGACTAAACTCTCTACCCATACCACCACCACTACTCTCTTGTGATTCAAGGAGTTAACCATAGTTTACAACGGTCCAAAGTTTACAGAATGTTTGGCTCATACTTTTGGTCTGTTCCTCTTAAAAGTTGTGGTTTTCTGGCAAATCAGTGTGAAATAAAGTTGAACTGAATTCACTAAATAATAACCATTTAGGTTTCAGTCTTATCCATCTTTCAGGAAACGTATGGTAACACAAAACATTTAATCTAGCAACTTTTCTAAGATTATACAAGCAATGTTTAAAATGTACCCCTGGTTTTGGGCTTTTGTCCCCCCAATAAATTTTAGCTTTTTCCAGACTTCTTGTGCTGCATAGTTCTTCAGGGGGAGAGAAGTTTAGTGCTGCTTATGCCAATTATGCTTGTGCTGTTAGTAGCACAACAGGTAAAATGCTTGCTTTTGATGCAGAAGGCTGTGGGTACTGCTTAGGTAAAGCCTGTTTGTGTTAGTAGTACAACAGGTAAAATAGTTGCTCTTGATGCAGAAGGCTGTGGGTTCTACTCCCACAGTATGTAGATTGATTGCTGATGTACTGTGTTGTACTTTTAAAGGGCGTGGAATTGGTGGATGCTGCAGTCCTGTGAATGTCCTCTTTGGCAGAGATATCTAGTAACTATGAACCTGTTATCAGTTTGCCATCCATCCATCCATCCCCTATTGAAATATTACTGGCTTATATATTTTTTTAATGTAACATAGGTAATTTATTCTTCAAAGGAAACAAAAAAATATAAAGTTGTTTGCTAGCAGCAACATCTTCATTAGTTACAGATCTCTTTAATGTACAATTATTTAGATGACTTTTACTTCTGCAAAGATCGTGTGCATATTTACTGATACTGGTGGATTATAGAAGTTTGAGTAGACTTTTATGATAGAAATGTTCTGAACTGGGCAGTTTTGTCATTACTGGTTCATGCATTTTGTTTCATTGCTTCCTGGAAAAATGTTCAAAACAAATTTAAAACCAGCTCTAACAAGTGTGCTGTATTATACAAGGAATATAATTTAATACAGTCAGGAAGGTGCATCAAAGAACACATGTATGTTTCGTGTGCAAGGGGCCTATGATTTGAAACAGCCCAAAGGTAATCTTTATCCGCCACTGGCCAGATGCATTTTCTTTGGATGTGGGTTTCAATGCTGTTTCAGTGAATGTGAGTTTTAAGTGCAGAGAAGTTTTAGTGATGTCTATTTTCATTGTGAGGCTATTGCTTTGTTTAGCAGATGTCTATTAGTGTTTGTGCTATAAAATGTAAAATAAAATACAAATCATTGTAGAAGTAAAGCAGTATGCACATTAGTGCTTATGGTAAATGGGGCAAAACAGCCAAGTAATGGGACACTGGAATGGCTGCAGAGGGACTCTGGGGCCATATTTTGGTTGTCTCTGCTTGAAAGTTGGTGTCCCACAATTCTACTGGAGTGGGCGGGGTTACATAATTATGCATGCACATTTTAAGTTAATCAGCATACAGATTTGTACCTATTTTTCATGGGCCTTTGTCCAGATTTTTGATGTTTCTAGGTTAAGAGGGATTCTAATCCGTGAAAGCCTGCAGAGGAGTCCTCTCTTTTGTGGTAGGAAAGCTCTGAAGGGCTTGGTACCCAAACCTGGCTTTTAGTCACCTTATTTCAAGCTAACAGACTGGGTGAGTAGAAGGTGACCTGGAGCTTTTGAAGCTTGCTCGTTGCTATATCTTATATGCAGGATATAACCCATAAAGCTTAGACTACTGAAGCAGTGATCAGTTTAATCATCCCCTGCAGACAGACCATACTGCATGTTCCCTCCCTCTCCACACTCTGATGATGACAACCCTCAGTGGTGGAATGAAAGGACAGATTCACTGAGAGAAGGTTAGATGGTCAGTAGGTAGGGGAGGCAAAACAAAAAGCAATTAAAGAAATCTCTGTGTTTATGGCTACTGAAAAATGATTCATACAAAGAACATTGTAAGCTGCCACATCCCATCTGAGTTTAGGAAAAATCCAGATATGAATAAAACATTAAAAAGGCAAAGCAAAAAAAATGTACCACAGCTGTATTATTGTTTTCATTCAAACTGGGAAACGTTAGTGTCAATTTTCAAACTGCTTTTAGATTAGTAAAAAAACAAGTCTTGCAGGAAATCCCCTCCTCCCCCCAAAAAATTATGTCTGCTTTTACTTCAAGTGCCTGCACACTACAGTGAGTCATCCTGGATCCTGTAAGTATGTTATCACATGTAGATAAACTCAAGCAAACAATAGTTCAAAGAAACAGAGATAGACTCCTTCCACACCTACATCTGACCATATCCAAAAAAGGCAATACCTTTGAAGGGCCTAATGCATTGAAGCATAGAAAAATACCAAAGGATGGCACTCAGAGACGTTTGCATACAAACCAAACTGCAGTACAGGAGACAGACATCAGTTGAAAACATATTTAATGGAGTGCAGAAACCCAGACCAAACAAACAAGATGCTGGCCTTATTACACACCATAATCATACTGATCAAGAGTGATATTTGAATTTACCCGTTTTGGAACCATTTTTATAGCTCTTCAGGTTTCAGGGTAATAGTTTTATCTGTTTTAGTCATTAAGTTTATCTTTCAAGAAGCTAATCATATATGTTGGCTGCAATATTCAGCATTTCAGTCAGTGATCAATGCTGCTACATTTGGCTTTCTAATGACAGCATTTTCAGGTTGTTTTTACTTTAGACATCAGATGGCACTTACTATAGCATATTATTTTGCATCACAAATATATTCCATTTGCACTTTCAGTACTAAAAATAAGTATTATTAGAATTACACTGCAGGAAGAATACTGAATTAATAATGTTATTTAAAAATGCTTATGTAAAACTAATTGTATATATATCAATACATCTTTAATTCTCTATTGTTTTACTAATTATTTACTCATATGATTGTGCGTTTTGATTTAAACACCACAGGCAGAATTTTGGTTTAAATAAATGAGGAAGGCTCATTTCAGAAACAACACCAGTCTTGTTGGTTGGGTCCAAGTCTCTGCACTACATTAAATTTGTTTTTTAAGAATTGTCGACTGCCTGTGCTGGATATTGTTTTGTATGTATGTGACAGGTCCGTGCTTGGAAAGGATTTACAGCTACATGCATTTATATGGATTTTGCTCACAAGTACACATGATAGCTTCCAGAACTTTAGAAATCTAAATCCAGTAAACTGTACTTATGCTAACTGCTGATGGACCCAACAATCCACAACATACTGTATATAAAGTTTACAAGACAAGTTGTTTTACTAAGATTCCAAAACAGACTCTCTAAAATCACTCCAGCACAAAGTGTCAGATAAAAATGTCTGCTGTGAATTATGTCTGGCACTTACCTGTACACTCTTTGGTCGCATCTTAGTACGATGAGAGGATCAATCATTAAGTCGTTTTGGGTGTATCTTTGCATCCGGGTGTTGTATACTGAAGACTGCAGTGCATTGACAGTCATGACCCACAGCCTGTTAAAAATGTACAAAGATCAATACTGTGTAAGACATACATAAGGCTTTTTAAACTGGTGCACTTTATGAAATTCTGATTTATCCTTATATATTTAAAGATGAAATGTTTCAGATGCACTATGACTTCACCACTTTTTTTTCAGAATCATTAATATACCTGCTAAAAACAAC
The DNA here is from genome assembly GCF_019279795.1 of Protopterus annectens. Classification (NCBI taxonomy): domain Eukaryota; kingdom Metazoa; phylum Chordata; order Ceratodontiformes; family Protopteridae; genus Protopterus; species Protopterus annectens. The sequence continues at coordinate 817,044,637 of NC_056747.1, read as the reverse complement.
ACTACTGTTCGCTGGCCTATTCTCTGCAGCTAGAAAGATTTCAGTTTACAGTACTACTTTCTTGCATCAATATGCCCATACTTCTCAACGGTATAGATTTTCGCAGAATGCCCAGAATTTTGCCTTACACTTTGGTCCATTTTTCATAAAATTGTGGTTTTCTGGCAAATTAGTGTCAAATCATTAAAGACTGAAGTTAGAAAGTAATGACAGACATTTGAGTTTTAGACTTCATACCAATCAGAAAAATCACTAATGCAAAACCTGTTATTCTATCAACTTTCTAAGTTTGTAAGAGCAATATTTAAAAAATGTCCCTATTTTAGGGCCTTTATCCCACTTTTACTTAGGCTTTGTCCAGATTTTTTGCTATAAGAGGTTGAAAGGTATGTGCCCATCAGTTCTACAGCTGAAAACCTGTGGTGTTCAGGAGGCATTCTAGAGGGTGCAGTGCTGCTCAATCTGCAGGTATTTCAGTTGGCAGACATACGAAACTACTCATGTCTAGCAGTGGTGGTTAGCATTCTTAGTAATTCCTCTCCCAGTTAGATATTACAACTACCACCACTGCTGTCAGTGTGAGCTCTTGGAGGCCAATGGGCATAGAACATCCCTCCAGTTATATCAATCCACACACTCCTATGACATTCTGACACAGAATGCTTGGTTCTCCTATGAAAACATCAACAGCAGAAAAAGGGATGTTAACAGCCTTCAAGTGGAGAATCACACAGGGGAATGAAAACTGTATTGGGGGGAGGGGACTTCCCCACAGAATGGAATGAGGAGGAAGACTGCATCAGACATGCAATTTACCTACATTATGCAACGTCAAAAAGAGGTAAAGCAAATGTACGTGACAGCAAAATATGCATAGGTCAGGAAATTCAGTGAATGTCCATTTAGGGACAAATAACATGCTCAGCCACACTTTCTGTTCAAGGTTCACTGGGGCTAATGTAGTCCATATAGTAAAGTTCAACAAACGGTTTGAAAAAATGGATATAGCACTTAGGGTTTTGACTTCAGTGGGGAATGAGGATCTATCGAGAAGGTTTACAGGTTCACAGAAGGTTACCAGATTAACAGCTCTAGAGCCCTTACAAGCCTAGCCATATTTATCCAGAGTTTCCTCAATTGTCGGTGGTTAGGTGAGTGAAGTTCGCAGAGGTAAGGGTCTATGGTAGTTAATACCGACTTCCTCTGTCCAGGAGGGACTTGTACTCCACCCCAGGAGTGAATTTGATGTCACCCATCCACTGATCTAGGTTGTGTTTGAAGAGGATCAGGGAGGGGCTCTGTTTCATGTGAACGGGAAGCTTGTCCCAGAGAAGTGGCAGTCTCTGGGAGATCTATCTCGCTCTGCCTGGAGCGAGTGACCCTGGTGCAGTTTGCTTTACGAATGTGTAGCATTACCATCAGGGCCAGGTCAGAGACTGCCTTGTAAGCCAGGCACAGGTCACCGCTTAGCAACCTGTAGGAAACAGAATACAGTGACAGGGCTTTCAGTTTTTCCAAGTAAGGCTTGATGTTCTTCGTGTTTCACTGTTGCAGTCATTACATTTGGGTAATCTGATGGCAGGTTGCCCTCAGTTGGCCTGATTAACAAAGTCTAGGGTCTTGCGTCGGTTGCTGTCCGTTCTTCCATGACGTCAGGGGTATAAAACATGCAGCTGACGCCATTACAACAGTCTTTCTTGCTGTGCGGTGCCCGAAGCAGAAGCAGTTTACAAGTGCCGGTTGGCAGACTCCTGAAATTTTCGTTTTTGAGTTTCAGAACCAAAGTCTTCAACTAAAAAGCTAAGTACCCCGTTGGGGAAACTTTTTCTTGCTCCTTACCGATGTCAGTTGTTGTTGTTGTGTCTTTCGGCTTTTCCCGGTTAGGGGTCGTCACAGCGGGACTCCGGTCCGCTAATGATTGGCAGTAGATTTTTACGTGCCGACTTGCCAGGCCTGATGCACAACCTTCAACGAAGGAACGCCCATTCACACATGTCGCCACACAGAAGACGCTCTAACTGAGAATCGAACGGGGCAACGTCTTACTGTGAGGCAACAACGCTACCACAGCACCACCACCGCAGTGTTTCTCCTTACCGATGTCAGTAAAAGTTAATAATTGCATTACTTGTGGGAAGCAAATACCTTATAAGGATTTTCATTTGTACTGTATTCCTTGCCTAGGCCCTGACCACAACGTACCCTGCTGTCGGTTTTGCGATAAATTTAATCACCGCACTATTAAACATCAGTATATTTTTGCTTCTAAATATTTTGGCTCACGCTTTAATTATACAGATATGTCATCGGTTAGCAATCTGACTACTGGAATACCTAAAAAACTACTGGAATACCTAAAAAAGTACAGAAAAAGACAGGCCGCCGAGGTCCAAAACAGACAACTATGCTTCTCCTAAGCCAGTTGCCAGTTCGTTGGTACTCAGTGAGGTGCATTTGCAGCCCCTGATACCCGCTACTTCTGATTCGCAGGCCTCTACTGAGACCCATTTGGAGTCCAGTATGCCGCAAGATGCTTCAATTATGGAACCTGCGGATGTCTCTACCTTAGATGGGTCCGGAGCCACTGTGCAGGCACCGGCTTCTGAGGGTGTTTTCAGGCCTACAGATTTATATATTAGACCAACGCCATCTTCAAAACTAAGGCTAAAATCTAAATCTATGTCTAAAAAAACGATGCCTAGGCCACATGTGCAGGCCCCTATGCCTAAAAAACAAATGATCAAAATGGCTGAAGATTTAATTACTTTGATCAGGGGTAGCCAATCCCCCCCCCCCCTTCTGACAGGCCTAGGCAATACATTGATTACGAATCTTCTGAACAGGATTCTATTTCTTCTGACTCTTCTAATGAACAGGATTTGTCTATACCTACTTATGAGGACTCTGATGCAGAAGATTCCATTCCTTCTGCTTCTCACCCTGAGGATTTTTCTTTTGGGGAAACTTTACATACCTTAAGGAACATTTCCACTGGGAAAGTCAGGATTTCTCTGAATCTAAAAAAAGACTTAGGGATTTTCTTCTTCTTCCTCAGCATAGGCCTTTGGCTACACCTCCTGTTCTAGACATTGTTGATTATGTTTTTTCAGAATCTGGTATAGCTCCTGATTCTTTGCCTCCAGCTCCTTGCAAGCCAGACAGATACTACATGGTTCCTGACTCCCACAAATTAATTTTCAAAAATCTTATTTCAGATCCTGAAACCATTTCTCAGGGTCCCAAGGGCATTAAGGCCTCTACTGCTAAAAATCCTACCCCTTCTGATAGAGATTCCAGGGCGCTGGATAGATGGGGTAAGAAGGTTTACTCTTCTGCAACCTTGGCAATCAGGGCTTTAAACTGTCAATTTCATATGCTTAAATATCAACAGCATATCATGGGACTGCTTAAACAGAAAATGATGTTAATTTCTGACTGTGTGGAAAATAGAGACTTACAGAATTTATTGCATTCAGCTGAACAAGTTGGAAAACATACTTTGCAATGTGGTTTTGATTCTTTGGAGGCCTCTTGCAGGGCTGCTGTAAGTGGGTCTGTGCTAAGAAGACATGCTTGGCTCAAAGAGCAAACTCTGCCTGATCATTTTAAAGCAAAATTGTTGGATGCTCCTTTGCAACAGGACCGTCTCTTTGGTAATAAGATTGAAGGAGTTTTAAAAAAGATGGAAGCTAAAGCTAAATCTATGCAAATTGTGAAAGATTTCTTACAAGTGCAACCTCCACGATTTAGTAGGCACTGGCCTACTAAGAACTGGTCCTTTCCAGTTCCTTCAAGAGCCACTCAAGTCAAACCCAGACATTCCAAATGTTCCAGGTTTCAGTCACAAGGGACTTTTAGAACAAAACAATGGGGTGCCTCCTCCTCCTCCAATCTGGAAACAACAAGGCACCTCCCTATGGTAAACAGTCTCAATGACTTCCCTTTACACTTACAAAGCACTTGCCTTTTAGCCACCCCTTTGGGGGGGGAAACTGGCACTTCATGCATGAAACTGGCAAATTACAACCCAGGACAAATGGGTTTTAAATACAGTATCCCAGGGATACAGATTTCATTTCCACATGTTGCCAATCCCAAAAGGATGGCCAGACCTGCCCCCAAATCAGTGGGCAGAGGCCCAGAAACAAGTACTGTCCCTCAAACATGGGGGCTATTCAACCAGTACCAGAAGAGGAAAAGGGACAAGGTTTCTATTCAAGACTTTTCCTGGTACCCAGAAAAGACAAATCATGGTGTCCAATTCTGGACTTATCTACTCTAAACACATTTCTGGACATTCCAAAATTCAAGATGCTGACTCTTCAACAGTTACTTCCTATGCTAGGCAAAGATGCCTGGTTGGTAACTCTAGACTTAAAAGAGGCTTACCTGCATATCCCAATCAGGGAAACTTGCAGAAGATACCTCCGCTTCTAAGCAGGCTACTTGCATTACCAGTTCTCTGCACTGACCTTTGGCTTATCTACTGTACCCAGGGTCTTCACTAAGTGCCTGGCTCCAGTAATTGCATTTTGCAGACAAAGACATATTCAAATATATCCATACCTGGACGATTGTTTAATTTAGACAGAAAACAGGGACATTCTTCTAAAACATCTGGAGTTTGTAAAAAGGGTTCTAACTTGTCTAGGGTACACCATAAACGAAAATAAATCACAACTAGTACCCTCTCAAAATATTACATTCCTGGGTGCAAGCTTGACAACAGCCCAGATGGCTTATCTTATGCCAGAAAAGCAAATTCATCTGGTAACATACTTCAAACAGGTGGCCACAAAATCCCTGCTATCTGCAAGACAAATTCTGCAAACCTTGGGGTTCATGGCCTCCTGCATTCTTCTAATTTCATATGCAAGACTGCATATGAGGAAACTTCAGTGGTACTTAAAAAGTTTATGGAGTCAACATTGTCACAGCCTGGAAACAATGATCGCTATCATACCTTGCCTGCAACTAGAGTTCCTATGGTGGGCAGAGGCCTGCCACCAAAACAAGAGAATGCCATTCACTCCACCCCCTGCCACCCAGACCCTAAACTACAGATGCATCAGACTATGCTTGGGGGGCTCATCTGGTAGGGAAGTGCATTCAGGGCAAATGGAGCCCAAATCAAATGCACCTTCATATCAATCAAAAAGAGATGCTAGCTGTACAGAATGCACTTAGCGCCTTCAAGGACTACCTTCATCCAGGACAATTAATGATAAAGACAGACAACACCACAGTTATGTGGTACATAAGCAGGGGGGTACACACTCCTACCCCCTTTGCAGACTAGCCATGGCATTGTGGAACACGGCCTTGACCTATCAAATACAACTACAAGCTCAATTCCTGCCAGGGAAGCTGAATACTCTGGCAGACTAACTAAGCAGAAATCTCATGGACCCACATGAATGGAAACTGGAACCACGGAATTTCAACATGTTGACATGTAAATGGGGGGAGTCCAGACATAGATCTTTTTGCCTCACCCGAGAACTATCAGTTGGACAAATTCTGCACAAGAACTCATCACAAAAGAGCCTGGAAAGTGGATGCTCTATCATTCAGCTGGAAAAACCTATCAGTCTATGCTGTTCCCCCTCTGCTCTCCAAAGTTCTACTAAAAGTCAAACAGGACAAACCAAAAATGATTTTGATTGCTCCACACTGGCCTCGCCAACACTGGTACCCACTCCTGTGCAATGTGTCACACCTTCCACCGTGGCACCTGCCTCAGACACCTTACTTACTGTCTCAGCAGAACAACCAAATTCTGCACACTCGGTTACAAACTTTGAATCTTGCAGCATGGCTAATCACCTAAATTCACCCTTAGCATCCCTCAGCAAACCTGTGATGGATGTTATTCTGGAGGCAAGGTGGTCTAGTACTAGAAAATCTTATGCTGACAAATGGAAAAGATTCTGTGCCTGGAATCAATCACAAGGGATAAGCACAGCAGTGCCCAATATTCCTCAGATTTTACAATATTTAACTGAGATACTTCACAAGGGCCTGTCCTTTTCTTCCATAAAAATCCATGCCTCAGCCATTTCAGCTCATTACAACACAGAACCTCCCCTCTTCTCTCATCCCCTGCTAAAGCAGTATCTCAGAGGGGCCAAAAACTTAAGACCACCCAGAAGAGCTCGAACCCCTGCCTGGGACCTCACTTTTGTACTGGAAAAACTCATTCTCCCTCCTTTCGAGCCAGCTGCTACTGCAGACTTAAAATTTCTCTCCTGGAAAACAGCTTTCCTTTTAGCAGTCACTTCAGCTTGAAGGATTTCCGAATTACAGGCATTTATTTCAGTGGAGCCTTTCATTATTTTTTATGCGGACAGGGTGTCTCTCAGGACCAATCCATCCTTCATGCCTAAGGTGGTATCCAGTGTGGCTCTTAATCAGACCATTCATTTGCCAACTTTCTTTCCCAATCTACAGAACAAGGGGGAGCAGATTCTGCATTCATTGGATGTACACAGACAACTTAGATTTTACTTAAACAGGACAAAATCTCTAAAAAAATCTGAACTACTGGTGGCATTTGCTGCAGGGGCAGAGGGAAAGGCTATTTCAAAGAAAACTATTTCCAAATGGATAAGCCATTGTATTTGTTTCTGCTACATGCACCATGGTAAAACTCTCCCCCAGGGGATCAGATCTCATTCCACCAGGGCTGCATCTACTTCTACAGCCTTTCTCAGAGATGTTCCTACCAGAGACATTCTAGAAGCTGCTGCCTGGAGCTCAGTTCATACATTCACCAAACATTACCATTTACCTTTCTTCTCTAAATCCAGAGCTGGTTTTGCCACTTCTGTCCTGCAGGGCCTTACAGCTGGTCCTAATGCTGTATAAATCCATCCTCCCAACAGCTTTGGGAATCTACTCAAATGTAATGACTGCAACAGTGAAACACGAAGAACACAGTACAGTTGTGTACACTTACCATAAATGTAGATGTTCGAGTGTATTCACTATTGCAGTCCTGGTAACCCTCCCTCCAACCCCCTGTTTTTCTCTTACTATACCTCTACCTTCCTTTACTATGCTTAAAAGCCTTTTTGGTGTATTTGCTTTTGTTTGGAGGTACATATTTTTGGGTTTTTAATTACTTAAATATTTGGCTCCCCATTTGGGGGGCACCTGACATCTGGGGCAAGAAAAACTGATGTAATGGCGTCAGCTGCATGTTTTATACCCCTGACGTCATGGAAGAAGGGACAGCAACCGATGCAGGACCCAAGACTTTGTTAATCAGGCCGAATGAGGGCAACCTGCCAGCAGATTACCCAAATGTAATGACTGCAACAGTGAATACACTCGAACATCTACATTTATGGTAAGTGTACACAACTGTACTTTTTGTGTGCCCTGTAACTTCTTGGTGACAAACCTCTGTGGTCTGTCCAACTGTTGCAGGTGTCTGCTGAGGTACATGCAAAAGTGAGCACTGTACTCAATTACTGGCATAGCCGGCATTAGGCACTTGTAAAACCCACAGCGAGCCGCAGGGAACCCCCAATTACCTCCCAGCAAATGACGGCTCCCATCCAACGGCCGCGGGTTGCTGCGACTGTTACTGTTCCTCGGCTCGGCTCCTTGTGGACATCTGCACAGTTCCGTGACGTCACCGTGAAAATCAGAACTGCGTTTCGTTTTTTTTTTTTATTCGTTGGCAAGCTCCACTCAATCAGGTCCAGTCAGTGAAACAAGGGATCTGACTGGCTGCAGCAGCCTGGGAACTTTGTTTTTTTTTTTTTTTCTTTTTTAAAGTAGGAAGTGATGAAGCAAGTACCTGATTGGTCCTTGCAAAGCACTTCCTGTACAAACTGCCTTTAAAAAGGCAGGTGTGGGTAATAAGGATCATTTCTCTTGTGTTTAAACAAAGGAGTTTTCCTTAGCAGCAGAGTGTGGAGATTGAGCTGGGTTTGGACCAGCGCGAGGACAGACTACATCGGAGAACGTATCAGCAGTGGATTCAAGCCTTTGGAGCGGTCATGGCTGTTGGAGACTACCCCTTTCAACTGTCCTTCTAAGGCAGTTTCTCAAAAGGTCTGAAAAACTGTCCTTTAAGGGCAAATTAAAAAGGACTGCAGTGGTCTGAGGAATGCAAGCAGAGCAGGTGAGCCTTCAGTCGTGAAGAGGGAGCAGAGTATTGGAAGCAGCCTTCTGTAGAAAGCATAAAAGGTAAGTTTTTGGGTTTAGTTTAAACTTTATTTGTGTGTGTGTGTGTGTGTGGGGGGGGTGATTGTATTTTTTGTGCATATTTCTTGTGCTAACAGGTATGGGGGTGAGGGCTGTGGCTGTACTAGTTTTATTTTGGTTTTGTGCAGAGTTTTTTGGGCTAAGTGGTTTTGGGGGTTGGTGAGGGCTATGGTTGTACCAGTTTTATTTTGGTTTTGTGCAGAGTTTTTTTTTGTTAAGAGGATGGGGGTAGGGTTGAGGTTGTACCAGTTTTATTTTATGTTTGTGCAGTGCTCTGGTGGTAAGAGGATGGAGGGGGGTGAGGGGCTGTGGTTTTGCCAGCTTTATTTCACTTGTGTGGCGTTCCTGTGCTATGAGGATTGGGGAGGTGAAGACTGGTTTTACCAGTTTTCATTTGCTTTTGTGTAGAGTTCTTGTGTTAAGAGGATGGGGGTGAGGGGCTGTGGTTGTACCAGTTTTATTTTACTTTTGTATAGTGACGTGTTGTTCTAAGAGGATTTGTGGGTGAGGGGCTATGGTTGTACCAGTTTTACTTTACTTTTTATATTTGTTTACTGGAGAGTCTGACTGGGACAGAACCCATTTTCAGTGGAGCCTCAGGCAGAAAAGCTTATCTTAGTTCACAAGTGCTAGAAATATGTAAAATAAGTTTGATTTATCTTTTTTGCAAGAGGGACAATATAAGGGAATGTGAGATGTACTGTACACTTAATTTTAATTACCAGTTGGTTAGAAGAGTGTGTGAGTTAGCTACTGGGGGCAAGACGTAGAGTTGTCTCATTTTTTTTTGTAATATCTATGCTGTATATGCAAAAAGTAGAGAGAATGGGATAGAGTGACGAAAAGGAAGGGAGATAAATAATGGGACAGAGAAGGATATTGTAGTTAGCTAGAGCAGGGATAGGTGGGCAGTCTTGTGAGGTGATGTCTAAGTGAATAGTTTTAGGACTATGGGGTAAGTGGTGAAGATTAGCTTATTTCAGCCTGGATTGGGACATGACCTGTTGCATGGTAGATGTGACACAAGTATATCGCCATCAGTATATTGGATTGTGGGTGCTAGGGATGTGGCGGTATTCAGGTTGATAATAAATCCACTAAACTAAAGTGAACCAAGGATCTAGCCTTGTGAGACTCCTAATGTGACTGGGAGTAGAGGGGGGAAGAGCCTGGAGCCATTGTATGGTTGTTTATGACCTGTTACGTAGCTTTGGAGCCAGTGGAAGGATAGGGTGATGAGATTAAGGTTGGAGAGAGTAGTTAGCAGTTTGCTGAGAGACTGTGTCAAAAGCCTTTAACAAATCGAGAAAGACAGATGATCCTGTTTTACCTTCATTTCTAAATTGATGGTGTTGGTATAACTGAGGAGGGCAGGTGCAGCATGAGGCCTGAAGCCGTGTTGGGATTGGGCAAGTAAATTATTGGTTGTGACATACTGCAGAAGTTGAGAATGAATGCATCCCTCCAGGAGTTTAGCTAGTGGGGAGAGAATTGCTCTGGGCCTATAATTTGTAAGTTCTGTCAAGTTTCCACCTTTGTGCAAGGGTATAATGTGTGATATTTTCCAGATGGTTGGGACATACTGCTCAGTAATTATTCAGGATAAGAACTGGCTTCAGCTACTATTTTTTGAAATTCTGCTGGTAGATTATCAGCTGAATTTGTAGTAGGTTTTGAGTTTTTTTACAAGTTTTCCAAAGAATGTACTGATATCTTAATGCATGCTAATGCAAACACTGTTCTGCTGTCTAGGTTTATAGTACTGTTTAACTATCCCTGATGTTACACCTTGTTCTGCAGTTATTTTTGGCTGTTTGAATTATGCTATTTGGAGGTTGACAGGGCCTGTACATTGTTTAAAATGCCTAATGTTGGGGGTAGTTAACAGCTGTGAGAATGTTGCAGTGTTCAATGTTTGCGTGGGATTTTTTTTTAATGTGGGGCCACGCACTGTATAAGCACATTGTTAATGCTACGCCTATGTTTTTTGTTTTCACTTTATCCAGAATTATCATGCAGAGACTGTGGGGGGATGAGAATTCCACAGAATGTATTGATATCTTAATGCATGTACTGCAAACACTGCTCTGCTATCTAGGTTTATAGTAATGTTTTAAACAATCCATGATGTTACGCCTTCTTCTGCAGTTATTTTTGGTTGTCTGAATTATGTTGACAGGTTAGGAGGTTGATGGGGCCTACAAGAATGTGCATAATGTCCAGATGTTTTTGGTTTGTTCTCGCTCACAAAATCATTGCACAGCACAATGTGAAGGACTGAGGTTACTAGCAAAAATGGACTTCATGTTTCATATCCTCCATGTAACGCATGGTACACTCCCTGCCTTTATGCTTTTGTACACAGGTCCTGTGCTAAGGAGGGGTTGTGGGAATGTCTCCCGATGTGTGTGCCACTTCTACATCCCTCACAATGAGACTTTCTAGCAAATCCATAATTTTTACTAATTTGTTCAACCAGTAATTTTGGTTTGTTCAAGTGTGCCTAGAGATTGAGAGGTAGTGGGCAGGTGTACTCTTTTTTTGCACTGTAACTTTTCTCTTACCGCAGTTTGGTGTGTTCCCCTTCAGACTTGTGCCTCTCCTAATCATTAGTTCTTTCTGACTTTAGTCTGCTCCAGAGAGCTTGTAATATCAATATTTTAGATCGTTTGGGGCCTGTTCACATGTGGGGATGAAAGGGGAAGAATTGCATAGAAAAAGCTGAAGTTCACCTCTAGTGTTAGGTACTTAACATAAAACTGTAATTTGGGCCTTTCTCATTACTTTTTTTTGTGCCTACTGGTTAGTCATTCTTTAGTCTTTCTCCCTGCAGTGCAATAGTGACTGATGTCAATGCAAGTCATTATGCAATATATATTTTGTAATGCACTTCAATTGTACCTATTGCCCAAGTCAGTTTTTCACTACTGGTTACTGTTACTCAGCAGTTCTTCAGCCTACAGAACGATACTGCGTACTGTATAGCTTGTTTATGAACAGCGTTCAGTATTAGGTTGCTCATTCTTTTGTGCCTGCAGTCACAGTAACATGACTTTGGAACCCAATCCATTTTTCTGGTTTATATGGCTGCACTGCAGTTTTTTTGCCTACTGGTCCTTGTTTCTCTTCAGTTCTGCCCACAGTGTAATGTCATCCTTAGAATGTGTTTGGAATGCTAATGTTGGTCATTATGCAGTCCGGGTAGGTCAAAGAAAGTTGCATAACATGTATCTGAAGTGTAGTGCTTTTTATTAACAGTATGACAAAAGGACTCGATGTCTGCATGTGTAGTAATGCAGTAATTATGCTTTACTTCCATTCGCAGTTAGAGGTGAAGCGTACATATTTGTCAGGAGCAGCAAAAAGAAAGCTTCAGCAGCAGAGGAATGAGGATGAAGAGAGACAGGGTTCCATTATGAAATTTTTCTGTGGGTCATCGGAGAGGGGAGATTTAGGAAAAAGTCTGCTTTCAGGACACACGTGGTTCTGCATTACAGTCTGCCCACTGTGAGGCCAGCAACCTTCCAATAGAAACTGATCACTCTCTTGTGGCTACACTACAGGCTACCTCCTGTGGACCTACAGCCGTTACCATGGGTGAAAGAATGTCAGCAAATGCATATTCAACTGTAGAGGTGTTGCCTGGATCACCAGACTTTGATACAGAAGAACCCCATACTTCCATAGTGACAGATGTGGTCTATGACTTGCAGAGAGTGTCAGGTATATCTTTTGAGGATCTAGGAACTTGGCCAGACTTTATAAGGGATGAGTTTAGGGTAGCTGCCATTCAGCATGGACCTGTGCAAGTGGTGTTGCCACAGTTCCCAGCCAATGAGCAGAAAAGACGATTTACATCAGAAAACTATTTCCATGTGCTGCCTAATGGAGAGAGAGCAAAACACACTTGGTTGACATATTCAGTCTCAAAGGATGCACTGTTTTGCTTTGCATGCAAATTGTTGACATTCCAACCATCTTCTCAGGTCAGGTGGTTACAGAGCATGGAGAGAGATGTCCAAAGCTTTACACAGCCATGACCGAGCACCAGAGCATATGGCATGCATGCTGACGTGGAAGGAACTGGACAATAAAATAAAGAGTAGGCAGACTATGGACGATAAGAGACAAGCAGTGGTTGAAAAGGAGATAACTCACTGGCATGGTATGCTAGAATGCATTATTGCTATTCTCCAATATTTGGTGGAATGGAACACGGCATTCCGTGCTACAAGTGATGCCCTGAACACCTATGGCAATGGCAATTTCTTAGGCCATGTGCAACTTTTGTCGCAGCTTGATTCTGTCATGGCTGAACATTTGCATTGTATTCAGAATAAAAAGGCAATGGATCACTATCTAGGGAAGGACATACAGAATGAAGTTATCCAGCTAATTGCAAATGCTATTTTAAGGACCATTGTAGAGAAGGTGAAGGACACTAGGTACTTTTCCATGACTCTTGATTGTACGCTAGACATCAGCAATCAAGAGCAAATGACTGTAGTAGTTAAGTATTTGGATATTTCAAGTACTGCAGCCACAATTGAGGAACATTTTCTGGGATTTGTGCCTGTGAATGATACAACTGGGACAGGACTTACAGAAGCACTTCTTCAGACTCTTCAAAATCATCAACTGGACATTAACGAGTGTCAAGGATGCGACAATGGCAGCAACATGAAGGGGAAATGAGCTGGAGTGCAGACCCAGATAAAACAGATGAATTCAAAGGCTTTTTATGCGCCATATGCCTGCCATAATTTAAATCTTATAGTTAGTGATGGAGCACATTCATCACTACAGGCAGTGTCATTCTTTGAACGTCAGCAGAACATTTACGTACTCTGTTCAGCATCAACAAGCCGATGGCAGATCTTGAAATGGCATACAAATGTCACTGTGAAGCCACTGTTGGAGACTCGCTGGGAATGCAGGATAGACTCTGTCAAGGCACTATGATTTCAGTTGAAGGGAGTCACTGAAGCATTACAGGAGACAGATCAAGCAGTACATACAAATGATGCTGCAACATATCAACAAGCAAGGGGACTGTGCTCAGAACTTATGTCATACCAGTTCATTGTATGTTTAGTAGTTTGGTATGATGTGCTGACAGAGGTACATCTTGCAAGCAAAGTTCTGCAGAGTCCATCTGTTTATTTCGACGTGTCAAAGTGCTGGCATCATCTATGGACCTACTGAAGAACTGCAGAGACAGGATTTCAACATGCCATGGGTGAAGCCTCCAAGATAGCAGAAGAACTGGATGTTGGCACCACATTTCAAGAAAAGAGGCAGAGGAAAGTAAAGCGGTTCTTTGACTATGAAGGAGAAGATGAGACTGTACAGGATCCAGCAATAAAACTACATGTAGAGTTCTTTAATGTGCTGCTGGACACAACAATCCAATCATTTACTGACCGGTCTGAGTAGCTTTCAGAGTTTGATGAGGCCTTTGGATTTTTATCAAATATTAAAGCCTTTAGTGATGGTGCAGAAGACACATTGCTCCAACA
>NC_056747.1:815900496-815925401 GCF_019279795.1 Protopterus annectens | reverse complement strand
TCGGGGCTGGCATTGTAAAAATCTACTGCCAATCATTAGCGGACCTGAGTTCCACTGTGGCGACCCCTAACCGGGAAAAGCTGAAAGAAGAACTGTAGTGTATTAGGCTGTGTTACCTATTTCCCCTCCACTCCTTTCTTATATTGCACCAATTATAAATACAGTCCTACTTCCTCTAGCACTCCCCTTGTCAGCTTTTCCTAATCTTTTTTTATTTCCATTTACAGTTGTCAACTAATACAAACACTGTGAGGCATCCCTATAGCAGTTCTCTACCAGCAAGCTGCATCTGCAAAGGTCTGTGGCTGGTTTACTTAAAGTAAAGGAACATTACAGTGTATGTTACAGTGTAAAGGAACATTACAGTGTATATGTTAATGCTTTAACCCTTCTATGACTGTAAAATTTCATCACAATGTATTCAGGGAATGCACACTACTGGTAATCCTCACCATACCTGTCAACCTGTATGTTAACATACAATTTCCATACATAATTATTTAACCCCACCCACTCCAACTGATATATGGGATACCAGCTTTCGAACACAAACTGAAAAACAGACAACCAAAATATGGTACCAGAGTCCCCCTGCAGCCATTCCAATATCCCATTACCTGGCTATTTCACACCATTCACCATAAATACTAATGTGTGCATACTGCTTTACTTCTACAATGATTTGGATTTTATTTTTTCATTTTATACAAACACTAGCAGACATCTGCTTAACAAAGAAATACTGTCTCGCAATGAAAATAGACTTAGCATTAACATTTGTCTGCCCTTAAAACTCACATTCATTGAAAAAGCATTGAAACCCACACCACATCCAAAGAAATTGCATCTGGCCATTGGTGGATAAAGATTACTTTGGGCTGATTTCAAATCATAGGCCCCTTGCACATACATGTATTCTTTCATACACCTTCCTGACTTTATTAAATTATATTCCTTGTATAATACAGTACACTTGTTAGACTTAAAGCATATTTTAAATTTATTGTTTGAACATTTTTCCAATAAGCAATGAAATAAAATGCATGAACCAATAATGACAAAACTGCCCAGTTCAGAACATTTCCATCATGAAAGTCTACTTACAAACACACAATTTTATATATATATATATATATATATATATAAAATGTCAGTAGTGCATGCCATGGGCATCTTGCATATCTTCTCAGACTTATTTGCAATTTCAGGGACACATTTTAAACATTGCTTGTATAATTTTGGAAAGTTGCTAGAATAAAATGTTGTGTTACCACCATGCATTTCACTGCCAAGTCTTGAACCCAGGACCCTGTGCACTACAGTGAGAGCAACATACCATTATGCTAAATCAGCAGTTTCCTAAAAAGACAGGAAGACTGAAACTTAAATGGCTATCATTTAGTGAATTCAGTTCTCACTTCTCACCATAGCTCTCAACCTCTTAGCACAAAACACCTGGACAAAGACAATAATGAGGGAAGAGAGCCCCAAAATATGGATACATTTTAAATACTGATCTTATAAACTTAGAAACTTGCTAGAATAAAAGGTCGTGTGTTACCATTTATTTTCTGAAGAATATGAAGTCTGAAATTCAATGCCTGTCATCATTTGTGAATTCAATCCTTCAGTGATTTGCCACAAAAATCCTGAAAAACCACAGATTTTATGAGGAACAGTACAAAATTATGAGGCATAAATTCACAAGTAGTGGTGGGTAGGGACTTTAGGCTCTTGTTACCTTGTACTGAAGGTACAGGGTTTCAGCCTGAGTATTTGTAGCCACCAGGTGTATTCATTTGGGGTATTTTACACACCCACACACACACACACACACACACACACACACACACACACACACACACACACACACACACACACACACACACCCTCTCAGAGTTCAAAACATATTACAGCTTGCAGATATCAAAACATTATGGCTTAAAGATACCAAAACATTACGTCTTGCTTGCAGATATTACGGTGCAGTGTCTCAGAGTTTAAAAACATTACGGCTTGCAGATATTACAGAGTTCAAACATTATGGGCTTGCTCTGCAGTTTTCTGTTCACATACCTCTGCGGTCCTTACTCCTTACATTCCAGCTCATGAGACAGACAATTCACCACGCTTGCAAACAGAAGATAACAGTTTAGTCCTAGTTATGTTCCTGGCAGGCCACTCGCAAACAGAAGATAAGTTAACAGTTTGTGTTCCCGCTTGACTGGTAGCCGGAAATGCATGTGAGCCCTTGAGCTCAATTCCAAAAGGCTGGTTGGAGTTGACGTCATTCAGCACGTGATGACGTCAGCTCAAAAAGCCAAAAACAAAAAAAATTTAAAAATTCAGAAATTAAGAAGTGCCACTCAGGAATAGTGGCACCCCATTATTTAGATCCCAAAACTCGGTAAAAAACAAGTAATTCGGTACGGTTTTGAGGTATGACCCTCACCCCTACCAGAGATCTCTCTAAACCCAATACTTTCTTGTTTGGAATCATTGTTTTACTCAGTCTTCTCCTTCCCCAACACACTTGCCCATATTTCTCCCACTCCATACTCACTCATAGGTTCATAGGTTCATACTAGGCTATATGCCCAAGGGCATTTATAAGCCTAGCCCATAGTTATGTGGCTTTCGCCACCCCTTTAGTTTGAATAAAACTATGCCTATTATTTTGCTGTGCCTCTGTCAAGCAGTGACACTGAAGTAATCCCTGGGGTATATCTGCGATCTCCCATCCATTGGTCAAGATTCCTCTTGAACAAGGCCAGCGAGGTGCTCTGCCTCACATGTACCGGGATTTTGTTCCACAGCATAGGGAGTCTCTGGGTGATGAATCTGTCCCTCCAGCACGTTCTATTAATAACCGTGTCAAGGTTTAAGTCTCCCGCCCTTGTGGTTCTGAGGGATCTACATTTTTTGAGGTGAAGCATATTCATCAAATCTGGGTTTGACATGGCCTTATATGTCAGGCACAGGTCACCTCTGAGCAAGCGGTATGAGACTGAATAGAGCTGGAGTTCTTTCAGTCGGGCAGCATAAGACATATTTTTGAGACCCTTTATCCTTTTGGTGAGGAACTTTTGGGGCCTTTCCAGCTGCTGCAGGTGTCGGGTCAGATACATTCCGAATGGGGCATTGTACTCAATCATAGGTCTAATGAGTGATGAGTACAGGGGACGATGACCTCCTTGATCTAGATGTGAATCCCTTCATGATCAGGTGGGCAATGTAGAAGGTTTTCCTAACTACTTTAGCAACATGAGTGTCAAACGAAAGGCTACTGTCAACCTGGGTCCCCAGATCCCTGATGACTTCTTCTGTGCTCAATGGATTGCCACCTATATGGTAGCTAGGGGTAACCTTGTTTTTCCCGAAGGGTATGACTATGCATTTCTTGGCGTTTAACTTTAGGCCATGGCTCTGGTACCAGTTATCCGTTTCTGTGAGGCCCTTCTGAAGGATATCTGTGTCAGATGTGTTTTCGACTATAGCGCCCAGTTTGAAGTCATCTGCAAACTTTGTCAGCCATAACCCTCCTGCGTTTGCTTGTACTTCAGAAAAGTAGATGCCGAACAAGAGTGGACCCAGGACTGAGCCCTGTGGGACACCACTTGTGACAGGCTTTGAGTCTGACATGGCTCCAGCAACTCTGACCCTGTGGGTAACTCCTCCTGGCATAAGGTTTCTATTTTTCTATGAATTCCTACTCTACAAAATCGTCAGCTGCATAGATACTTTTCACAGCACCTGGTAGTTTAAGTGACTGACTGTTCCTTGCTGTGCAGTCATACAACTTGGCTCTGCCCACTCTGTTCCACTCTCACTACACTTAAGCTTCGCTCCACTCCCCTACCCTGCCCCCACTCCCTGCCACCCCCAAATCACTCAGATTTATTCTAAACCTAACCACTCCCACTGACACTTATCTACCAATCATCACCTATACAATTTTCATTTACAAATTAGCTCACATTTCCACACTAACCTTAACACCCATCCATTACCACACATTAACATTTAACCAATACCTATCCTTTTTACCATTACAAAATTCTATCAATACATTGTATATTACTAGCTCTGCTAACAACTGCTGCTCACTTAAACTACCATTCACAAAGTCGCCCCTCACACTTTTCACAAAACTACATCTACCATTTCTCCATACCTAATTAACTACTCCATCTTAATATCTCCATCTATCTTAAATATAACAGAACTCCATCACACCTCATACAGACTACAACATATTAAACCAAACCCAAACAATACCCTTTTTAAGTTTCATAAGCATATAACATTCGTCCAGACACTAGTAACCATAGCTACCAAACTTATAAGTGGAGACATTCACCCAAATCCAGGTCCCCAGAATACCTCCTCACCATCCTCTCAAATACAAGACATAACCAGTCTCTCACAAAAAGGCTCCAAAATACTAATCCTACATCTAAACCTGCCAAGCATAGTCAACAAAGTTAAAGAATTGCATGCCAACTTTTCCCATTATAACCCTGATATTGCGGTTTTAACAGAAACCAGGTTAAAAGCACACATTACTGACAATGAAATTACACCACCTGGTTACAACATTAGAGCAGACGAGAAGGGAAAAAGAGGTGGAGGACTAGCCATTTTACTTAAGAGCAGTCTCGCACTTTTCCCACAAAGCCTAGACGTACATAACCACGAAAACATAGAAAACCTCGAAAACATAGAAATCCTACCTACTAAACTTCAACTTGACCAAAACAAATTCATATCCATTACAGCTACCCATGTCCCACCTGGAAATAGCATCTCCACTACAGAGCACATCATCCAGTCCATATCAAATTCCATAGCCCAAGAAACTATCATTTTATGGATGACTTTAACATAGACTGGACAACTTGTAATTTACTTAACCATAGCAATCACATCAACCTCTATGGCTTCACACAACTCATTCAAGCTCCTACACAGATACATCAAAACTTCAACCATCAATCTACACTAGATCGGACACTAACCAACAAACCCCAGAATTATCAGATTAGTGGCTGCTTACCTGACAGCCTTAGTGACCATATGCCAACCTATCTATTGAGAAAAAAATAGAATACTGACAAGCTCATCATCTTCCGCCAAATCCGCAGTAAAAAAAAAAAAAAAAAAAACTTTGACTCCCAAGACCTAATCAATATCCTATAAAAAAAAGAAGAAAAGCAGCACGCAAGCAGGCCCAGGTTTCCACAGTACAAAATAAAAACACAAAATCCGCCAAGAAAAGCACTGGAGAAGCTTAGAAAGTTCTTTTCTAGCATAGTTAAAATTTAATGTTTACTATTCGTCCCAAAGACTTCATCAGAAATTTAACTACGCTTTTTTTGTTTTTGATTTTGTGGCTAATCTATATCTTAAAAAAATGTAACTGATCTCTACTAAAAAAACCTGCTCCTTGATGATGCAGTAGATTATTTCAATAGTACCTTCCTTGAAATTCTAAACAAATTGCCCCCCCCAGATCAATTTGTATTAAAGCCACATACACACCATGACTAACTAAGGACACCAGAATGCTCCTTAAGAAAAGAGACAAAGCTTGGCAAACATGGCTCACTTGTAAAACCCAAATCAACTGCATCGCATTCCAGCAAATTAGAAACAAGGCTAAATGCCAAATCAACCTAAACAAAAAGAACTTCTACTAAACCTGCAACATAAACAACCAGCATAACCCCCAAATATTTTGGAATACCATTAATGCCGTTCTCCTCCCAGGACATTCCACTACCCCTTCCCCCAACTTACCACACTCTCCTACCACCGCTGCATAAGAATTCAATAAATACTTCACTGAAAGTGCACTATCTCTAATTAAAAGTAATTCCACAGAACTATCACTACCCTCAAGACCTCTTAATATTAACTACAACTCCTTCTCCTTATAGCCTGTTTCCACAGCTACCATTAAGAAACTACGATAAAGCTCAAACCCTCAATAGCAGCTGACAAGTTACCTCGAATATTTAAAACTAGCAGCTGAAGCCATATCTTTGTCCAGTGTCGATCCTTATTAATAGATTCATAGCAGAACAACATGTCCCAACAATATGGAAAATCGCACACATTATCCCCTTACACAAGGGCGAAAATTCCACAGAGCTGACCAAATACAGACCAATCTCTATTCTCTCCCCACTATCTAAACTCCTCGAAAGATGTAGCCACTTCCAACCGATTCATTATCTTACCTTCAACAACATGCTAGCAACATGCCAGCATGGTTTTAGGCCCCATCTTAGTACCACAACTGTACTCCTCAGTTTCACCAATACCATCAACCAATTCAGAAACAATGGTAAAACAGTCTTTGCTGTTTTTCTAGACATGTAAAAGGCGTTTGATATCGTCTCCCACCCAAAACTATTAAATACAGTCTCCAAATTGAACCTCAGCCCCTCTGCACATCAATGGTTCAGCAATTATCTATAGGACCATCAACAAGCTGTAAAATGGCTTAATGTCCTATCTCCCCCCCTCTTCCCATCACACTAGGGGTACCTCAAGGCTCAGTTCTTGGGCTGCTACTCTTCACTATTTTTACAAACAACCTCCACAGTGCTACCCCACCGACTTCAACTATCCAATATGCAGATGACACAGCACTTATATGTGCCGCTAATAACCTGCAACACACCTCCATGATAGAACCCAAAAATCATGCTCAGATACCAAGCTATGGCTCTCTAACCATCAGCTCATACTCAACCCCAATAAAACAAAACTCATGCTCTTCCAACCGACAAGATCCTCCCCCCAGCACCTCTTACATTACAGCTAGGAATAATACTAAAATTAATGCCTATTCACTAACAAAACTACTACGTGTAATAGATAACCTACGATTTGACCTACATATAGCAAAAACAATTAAGAAAGTTCACAAAAAAAAATAGATAATTTTTATTTATGTAAAGAGGACCCAGCACCTCTAGGGTTGCCATTGCTAGAACCCATCTTCTAGCAACACTTCTGTATGCTTCCCCCATTCTTACCAACCTTAAAAAAACAGATTCAATTAAACTTGAAACATGCTACAATAAAACAGCTAAATTTGCAACTGACTGCCCACATCATACACACCACTGTCACTCCTTAAAAAAACTCTCCTGATTACAACTCCCACAACTTCTATCCTATAACAATTTAACCTTAAGACACAAACTAGTATATCAACCTGAAAAAAAAACTGCCCTTCTAAATATTCTCCAGTCCCATACCACAAATAGAAGTCTTCACTCTTCACAAGAGCCCAAATCCACTAAAACACCAGGGGACTCACTATTTTCTCATCATGTAGCAACAAGTTAGAATTCACTGCCTCACAACATCAGAACCATCACAAATACCAACCAATTCAAAAAGATTCTTAAAAATTATCTTAATGGCTTTTTCTTCTTCCCTGGCCACCTCATTATCTATGCTCTCTCTCATGTCTAGACAATCTCTAACTCATCTTTTTCTATCCAATGTCCCCCTATAAATCCTTCCTTAGCCTACTTTGAGAAACTACAATGTCTACACTACAGTAAGCAATATCGGATGATTGTATAATACAAATATCAGCTATAATAGCAGAGAATGTAATTTCTGGTGTACTGTACGTCTTGTATATATTTTTTGTATAATTTCTTGTATACGTTTTTGTATAATCTCTGTATGTGGAGCTTTTCTCCCTGGGCCTCCGCTGAAAATGGGTCTTATCCCAGTCGACTTACCCAGTAAACAAAGTAAAATAAACAAAAAATAAAATTAAAAAAAAAAAAAAAATCACAACTCATTATTTCCCCTTTGCTCAGCCTTATATTAAGATGTTAAGTGGCCAATAAGAACTTGAAACCACAACAGGGTCTATAAAATTGTAATTTTTATGCACACTGCTGGATGAGGATACAAAACAAGGACTTCCTCTCAACTCTCTCTAGTCAAGACAGTTGAGGTATGCCTGTTTTTTTCTTTCTTGTATCCGTTTGGTCTCATTCTTAAATTAAGTGCACATTTTTTTCCATTTACGTGACAGACATGTTGAATTTTTTTTTCTGTACAAGGTTGATCCTCTTCAATTACATCTCCTAAAGCTGGCATCATAAACAAACAATGATGTCACTGCCAACAGGACTTGCCACACAGACTCACACACCCACACATCTGACTTGAGAGAAACAGTGTCTACAAAGTTGTGACAAATATCACTTCTAATTATGATGCAAAAAGTGTGTGTGTGTAACTTTATACAGACAGACACAGATGTATATCTAATCTATATGTGCATATATATATATATATATACATATATATATATATATATATACATATATATATATATATATATATATATGTGTTTGTGTGTGTGTATATATAAATATATATATATATATATATATATATACATATATATATACACACATATATAACTACATCTGTGAGTGTGTGTATAAATATATATACACATATATAAATATATATGTATATATATATATATATATATATATATATATATATATAAGAAACATTTATATGTATATATGGATCAATTCAACCTCTGTAATGTCAACTGCAAACGGTCAACAAACTGAACGTTGACACATTAACATGCATGCACTGAGAAAGAAACTTGGTGCATGCAAAACTTACCATTGTTTTTTGCAGAGGAAAGTCCCCCTACACCCCCCCCCCACCATAAATTTATATAGTAACTCTGAGATTGCACAATCCCCGGGGAAAGGGAATATCCCCCCTACCTAAGGATTGTCTATCTCACACACCTGTTGACCATCTGCATATATCGACCTAATACGGTCGATTAAATAGATGTCAAATGAGCAGTTAGACCAAAAGCAGGGCACCCATCCATACACATACATGTATACACACTATATATGTGTGTGTGTGTGTGTGTGTATGTGTATAGATATATATACACACACATACACAATTTGTTAAGCTTATGGACCAGATAGATGATGAAAATGGCACAGTGTATATTACTTCACATTTATTAACAGAAGAATAAATAAACAAACATTTTACTTAATTTGTGTGGTAGGACAGTGCTCTACTATGCACTATGACCCATTTTCATCTTTATTTTCGAGTGAGAAAGGGTTCCATGGCCTTTTACTAGCTCCTGTTTCTTACATTTCCATTCTTTGCCATTAATGGCACTGAAAAACTACTTTTGTTTTGGATGAAAAAGTAAACAACTAAAACGAAAATATACACTTTGCGTGTTACCTGCTTGTAAAATACACAGCACATCTGCAGCTTCTTCCAAGTAAACAGGACTCTCAAAAAGCTCTGAAGATTTAACAAAGAACTCCCCATTTGAATCGGCTACCTGCAAAGCAAAACAACAATTTTAAAGAGTCACTCAAAAATGTAATCATTCCCATAAGCCAAAAGAAACACTACTCACTATTTAGTAAAGGTCAAAGCTGCAAGCTGAACAACATGTTGCTAGACCAAAGCTTAGAAAAATGTTCTTAGAGAAACTTCCATGATCATAACTGTCTGTTTACATTAACTACAGTTTGCACATAATTCAAACTCCTAAACATTAAACTTAAAATGTGTGTATATATGTGTGTGTGTGTGTGTATATACACACACACACTATATTATATATATATATATATATATATATATATATATATATATATATATATATATGTATGTATATATAATTTTTTTCAGAAAAGCAGTATGGAACCACAGAAATACACAGTAACAACAAGAGAGTACAATATAGTATTTTTTTCCAAATCCTTTATATATATAAAAAAAAAAAAAAAAACTTAGCTAGTATCATCTTGACCTAACAAGAAGAGAATTAAAAACACTATTAAATCTTAGTACAAGTTGTCAGACACACAAGCAGGGTGTCTTCCTGTGATGCCAGCAACTGGGGATTTTCAATGAGAAGTACGCTGCTCAATGACTTAAAGGTAAAAGTGCTACCTGATGTCAGTAATTCTTTTCTAAGAAGAAAAAAGTTTGTCTATCAAAAAGTAAAAGAAAATACAATTGTATAAGGAGACTACAAAATAAAATATATGTACATACAGTGACGTACTGGATGCCAAATGGCTGGAGTGCAGTGGAGGAAGCCATGCTCCTACTCAAGAGAATTAGTATAAAGAGAAACAAAGTGCTAAGTCATGGAGCCTGAGACAGAGAGACAGAGAGAGCGACAGACAGAGAGAGCGACAGACAGAGAGCGAGAGACAGAGAGAGACAGAGAGAGCGAGAGACAGAGAGAGCGAGAGACAGAGAGAGCGAGAGACAGAGAGAGCGAGAGACAGAGAGAGCGAGAGACAGAGAGAGAGCGAGAGCGAGAGACAGAGCGAGAGACAGAGAGAGAGAGCACTTAAAACTGGGGTCTAAGACAGAGAGAGAAAGAATCAGCACAAGGATTGAACAGAACTCAGGGGAGTTCTCTTCAGAGATGAGATCACAAGACAAACAGTCTAAAAGGAGGACTGTACTAAGGAAAGATCCATCTACATGGTTCCCGAAAGAATACCCAAGTAACCTAAGAAGCAGAAGAAGTGGAACTAGTTGGAAAATAAGTTGAGAGAACTGTGTTTAACAAACAGCTTATAAACAGTTGCTTACTGAATTAAGCACAAGACATCAGTGGTGCAGCAGTAGCATTGCTGCCTCACAGCAAGAGGTTCTCCAGTTCGATTCTTGGCTGGAGTGTCTTCTGTGCAGAGTCGGCATGCCCTCCCTGCATTTGTGTGGGTTTTCTCCAGTTGCTCCAGTTTCCTCCCACGTTCAAATACATGCTTCTGGAGTGTTTCTCCCCGGGCCTCCACTGAAAATTGGCTTTGTTCTAAGTCAGACTTTCCAGATTAACAAAAGTTAAATAAATAAATTTAGAAGAGGGGGCATCCTGTATGGCAGCACTCTAAGTAGCTGCAATTCTGTAGAGTTAAAGTCAAATGAATAAAAAAGAGAATAAAAAATACATAAAATGCCCCAAAGCAGAATAGACTATACTATAGATGAGAAGCACTTAACTTACAGATGATAATGAAGGAAATAATAAAAAGCAGGAGAAAAAAAAAATAGAGAATAAAGAACAGATGGCAGGAATGGAGAGGGAAACGGACACTAGCAACAATCTGAAATGAATTAAAGGATTCAAAAATGCTGAAAAATAATTTAGAAATGTAGGAAAGAAGAACAGAAAATATACAACATGAGTTGACAGAACATGAAACGATGATACGAAGTTTGGTAGAAGACAACATCAAGATGAAACTGAGAGCCATGGTTGCAGAAGAAAGGATAGTGCATATGGAGGAGAAACTGATGCATCTCAATGACAGTGCCAGATGGGAAAATGTGAAGATCTTGGGTCTGCCAAAAAAAGGACAGAGTTGCAAGAAGCTTTTGTCAGAGCTGCTTGCCAGATTGGCAGAAATTCCAGACAACTGATTCAAGACAGAAAGGCCACATAGCTTTGCATGGCACCTGAGGATTGGAGTGAGCAAAAAAAAAGACTGGTAATAGAATGCAAACATATAAACTGAAAGAATTCTGGAGGCAGCAAGGAAACCAAAAAAAATGTCATGGTGGCTGACAGAGTATTCCTGGATCAGGACTATTTTTTCGAGACACACAGAAAGAGAAATCCAAAATCTGTCATATGCTGCCAGATTGAAGAAACTCCAGCTCTATTCAGTCGCATACCGTCTGCTCAGAGGTGACATGTGCCTGACATACAAGGTCATGTCCAACCCAGAATTAATGGTCATGCTCCACCTCAAAAAATCCAAATCCACCAAAACCACTAGAGCAAGCGACTTAAACCTTTGCACAGATATAAATAGGACGTGCTGGAGGGATAGAGTTATCACTCAGAGACTCCCTATGCTGTGGAATAAAATCCCGGTCCATGTGAGGCACAGCACCTCGCTGGCTCTGTTCAAGAGAAATCTTGACCTGTGGATGGGAGATCGTAGGTTTACCCCGGGAATCATCTCTGTCTCACTGCTGGACAGAGGCACAACAAACTAATGGGCACAGTATTTTTTCATATAAGGGGTGGCGTAAGCCACAAAACTTTGGGCTAGGCTTATAAATGCCTTAGGGCAGATAGCCTAGTATAAACCTATGAACCTATGAACCTATTTGCTCCTGTCATTAAGATTATAAAGAGAGAGGCCTAGGATGGAGACTAAAATACCCTGCTATATGTAGAATTACTGACCTGAAAGAAACATTTCATTTCCTGCAGAAATCAGTAAATAAGCAGAAGGGAGAGAATAGACTGGATTTACCTCAGACAGTGGAATAGGAAGAAAGCTAATATGAGAATGGCAATATGCAGCAAAGCATGGACTTCTTTCCACTGTTCATTAGGCAGCAATGGTTGAGGGAAAAACCATAACTAATCAAAAGTAGTACTCACAATAGCTAGAGAGAATTAAGTGTGGTTAAATGAAATTGTTCTTTCCTGTGTGTCACCTTTAGGGTTATTTCTGTCAGTTTGTACATTCCTTCTGTTTTGATCCCTCAGTTGAGGGTATTTGCTTTTGTTATCCTTCTTTCACGAGAATTACATTATCAGAGTCAAATGAAAAAGAAGAAAGCAAGTATGACTGGCGGATTTGATATACATACACACATGAAATTCAGCCGACTGATAAAATGACAAAGTATACAGTTATACATGACTTGTTGATAAAATAAATATGAATGCATGCAAGTGAGCTGGTTGTTAAAATGACTAAGTAATAGTGTGTAAATATTTATAAATAACACACACACACACACACACAAACACACAAACACACACAAACACACACAAACACACAAACACACACAAACACACACAAACACACACAAACACACACAAACACACACAAACACACACAAACACACACAAACACAAATTAATTGAGCTCGTTTTTAAGCTATTCCCCATGAATTACAGGAGATAAAGACATGCAGCAGGCTGGGGGAAGAAAGAAACAGCAAGATTGCATAGAAAATATAGAGTAACACATATTTTGAGAAGGTGGGATATAAACAAGGGAGGTCTAATCAGATGATAAGAGAGTGAGAGAAGGGAAACAATGACAGTCATTTGAAGGGAAAGCAATCATTTTTGTTAATAAAAAGTCAAAATAAACACTTTTAATAACTAGGGAGGAAATGAAAACAAAAGTAAAAGAAACAAGAGGTTTAGTAAAGGGACAGGAGACACAGAACAGAATAGAACAAAAGGCAAATGAATGAGAGTTTTTCTTAAGTATTAAGAGGAGGAGATGAAATTAAAACTACACAAAATTAAAGAAAAGAACGAGTATTTGTAAAGAGACCAAAGGGCAATAGAGACAAAGATGAGTGGGGACAGATACAAGGAAAGTTATCACGTGGAGATAGCAGAGGATCCCATAAGATGATATTTGCTCTGTCATAGTAATGACAGTAGGGAAAGCAAGGCGGGGGACAGATTCAGAATGGTATCCAAAGAAAGAGGTCTTGAACAGAAACAGGGGAATAACAGAGAAATGGAAAGAAAGTAGGAGGAAGGTGATCAATGGAAAAATATGAAAGAGAAAGAAGGTAACGAGCAACTCCAACAAATAAAATAGGTGAATTAACTCTGGGGATTATTCCCTAAGCCATTCACATTACACAATATAAAGTTGAGAGAGAAATAATATTACATCTGATGGAAACAAATGCACAGATAATAGCATTACAGGAGAAGCATTTGTAGTGGGAAGATCACAGAAAACGAATGGGTGGTGGACATAATATAGGAACCAGTGCACCATGGGATCAGGAAAAAAAGGGCACAGTATTGCTTGTGAAAAAAAATTACTCCCAATTCAGATTAAGGGAAGGCTAGAAAATAAGGGTAGATAAGCAGGGGTAAAAGTGATATTGGAGGGAACAAGGGTAACTAAAGTTCTAATCTACCTCCCACCTCAGTCAACAGTAAGCAAGTTTAGGGAGTACTAAAAGGGATTACTAGATTTCTGGAAGGTATGGGAGCACTGTTCAGAGACTGTAACATTAGAATAAGTAGGGATGAAGTGGGTAAAGGCTTAAGAAACAGGAAACTGTCACAGGTGGGATGCTTACTGAAAATTTATTTTAGAATGTTAGGATGAGTAGATACATTATGGGTAAAAGAAAGTAATGGAAGTAAAAATGGATACACATATTACTCTTACAGACATGACTCATGGCCCAGGATAGACAGAGGGTATATAACACAGGCTCATAAATAAATTGTAAATAGGGTGATAACAGAATCAATAATACTGACAGATTATGCAATAACAGTGTTAAAGATACAAATGGAAAGTGGCAAACACCTATATTTCTCCTGGAAAGTAAAGGAGAGAAATAATGATTGATTATGGTTATGAAGAGTATAGCAGGAGAGGAAGAGTGAATGAGGCAGGAGAGACTTGGAGATGCAAATAGAAGTTATGTTCTTACCATAACGTTCCATGTTAGTTGTCTTCTTCTCGCCTTCTTCTTGCTGGATGGGTTCGGAGCCGACCTCGGCTCCGACTCGGCCACTCTAAAAGCTCGAGAGTTGGTTCCACCGGCTCGAGGCTCCCCTTATATCCCACAATGCTAGGCGAGAGTTACCTCAGATCTCGTTTGTAAGCTAACCCCAGCTTATAACAGTAACAGTATAACTGTAAAACAGAATCCACCTCTAACAACAGGAAGAAAGAAGGGTGACCTACATCCTGAACCAAGAAATATGCATAATAGCATATGACTAAGAAAGAGGTGGTAGAAAGAGAGGTCACGATCACAACTCCTCTAGGTCTGTCCAGGCCAGGGGGAAGGAGGGTGGGACGCAAGAAGAAGGCGAGAAGACAACTAACATGGAGCGTTATGGTAAGAACATAACTTCTATATGTTAAGTTGTCTATCTCGCCTTCATTCTTGCTGGATGGGACGCGTCCCTAGCACCTTGTCCCGGGTGGCCTAACGGAACAGACTCCTGAGAACAGTGGAACCAAAATTAGCTCTATGCCTAGAAGCTAAATCCAACTTATAATGAGAAATAAAAGTGTGAGGAGTAGCCCAAGTAGCCGCTGCACAAATGGTGTCAATAGGCAGTCTGTCTTGGAAGGCTAAAGAAGTAGCCAAAGCTCTGGTGGAATGGGCTTTAGGTTTATTAGGCAATTTTGTTGTCTAATTTCATATACCAGGAAATCAAAGATGTTAGCCATCTGGATAATGATACCTTTGAAACTGAAAGTCCCTTTCTGCTTTCCATAGGAGACAAACAGCTGATCAGATTTTCTGAATTGTTTGTCCTATCCAAATAGTACCTTAATTGACGATGAACATCAGGCAGTGTAATTTTTGTTCATACCTATTTGAATACTCTGTGAAAAAGACAGGTAGGTCAATGCTTTGGTTTAGATTTGATGTTGAAACCACCTTAGGCAAAAAGGACGGGTTAGTTCGTAAGGAAACTCTGTCCTTATGGAACAAAAGATAAGGAGAACGACAACTGAGTGCTTGAAGTTCTGAAATTCTTCTAGCTGATGTGATAGCCACCAGAAAGAGAGTTTTCCATGATAATAATTTCAAGGAACATGAAGCTGCAGGTTCGAAAGGGGAAAGAATCAAAGAAGCAAGAACTAAATTTAGGTCCCAAGGAGAAGGAGGATTTCTTATAGGAGGTCTGAGAAGAAAAACTCCTTTCAAAAAGGCTTTGCAAAGTTTGTGGGACATTAGGGCAGATTCAGAAATACCCACATGGAAAATTAGAAATAGCTGCCAATTGAACCTTAAGAGTAGATGGAGATGAACCTGCATGGAAGAGTTCAGCTAGAAAATCAAGGACTAGTTGGATGGAAGCGGTGAAAGGATCTATGTCCTTTCCTTGTGCCCAATATGAGAAGCGTTTCCACTTACTCAAATAAATCTTTCGAGTGGAAGATTTATGGGAAGCTATCAATATATCTCTAACAGAGTGAGATAATTGAGGAAGCCTGGCTACGGTTGGAACTGGAGGAACCAAGCAGTGAGGTTCAGAGAGGGAGGGAGGCGATGAAACTGACCCGACTGGTGGATCAAAAGATCTGGAACTAGGTCCAGATTCCACGGTCGCTCAAAAGAAATCGATGTAGAAAGGGGAACCACACTTGTCGAGGCCAGTAAGGAGCAATGAGGATCAATGAGGCCTTCTGAGCGATAGCTTTCTGTATTACTTGAGAGATCAGTGGGAAAGGAGGAAATGCATACAGAAGTCCCGGGGCCAAACTTGGACTAGGCGTCCCTGCTGGGTTGGCCTGGTAAAGGGAATAGAGTGAAATATTCTCTGCACTTGCTGTTTTGGGGAGTAGCAAAAGATCGCAGCAAGGCTGACCCCACTTGAGAAAGATTTCTCTCACTACAGAGTCTTTCAGAGACCACTTTCGTGAGGCATGAGTATAGCTCTGCTCAACTTGTCCGCAATGTGATTGGACTTCCGGGATGTGCGTTGCTATCAGAAAACGCTGAGAAGAAATCGCCCATTGCCACAGTCTGAGTGCTTCTCGACACAGGGGTATGATCTGGTTCCGCCTTGTTTGTTGATGTACCACACTACAGACATATTGTCTGTCTGGATTGCAATCGTTCCCAAGGGAAGAGAGTCTTGAAGGGCTTGCAACGCTAAAAGCACTGCTCTCATCTCCAGAACATTTATGTGCAAGTGGCATTCGTTTGGTTGCCATGTGCCCTGGACTGTCCTGCCCTGATAATGCCCCCACCCGATCAGGGAGGCATCCGTTGTCAGAGTAGCAACCGGAGGAGGTGGAACAAATGGTCTTCCGACAGGAGCTGGGGAAGACATCCACCACATGAGATGCTTTTTGCACACTTGCGTGATCATAATGGTGTGAGACATTGGAAGTTCCTGGTATGACCATTGAGAAAAAAGCATCCACTGAAGGATCCGCATGTGGTATCTGGCCAATGGAAGGAGAGGTATGGCCGCTGCCATGATTCCCAACACCTTTAGAACTAACCTGGCTTTGGCTCTGTTGTTGTTGAGAAGAAGTGACACCAATTTGTGAATGTCTGATATCCTTTGGTTTGTTAGCCTTGCAGACATGTTTATAGTATCTAAATTTGCGCCTATGTAGGTAATAGTACGACAAGGCGACAAAACAGACTTTTCGCAATTTATTGAAATACCCAGTTTTGACAAGCGAAAAGTATAATCTCTGGCCATCAGAAGGAGATGCTTGGTGGGAGCTGTGAGAAGCCAGTCGTCCAAATATGGAAACACCTGGAATCCTTGTCGTCTCAGGTGAGAAGCTACCACTGCCATGCATTTGGTAAACACCGGGGGCAGTGGTGAGACCAAAGGGCAGAGCCCTGAACTGAAAATGACTGGTTCCCAGCCTGAAGCGGAGGAATCTTCTGAAGCGTCTGTTCATTTTTATGTGATAGTACGCATCCCGAAGGTCTATAGAGCACATCCAGTTTCCTTTGCCCAAAAGGCGAAGAATGGATTGCAGCGTGACCATCCGAAATCTTGTTTTCTTGACTGATTTGTTCAAGACACTGAGATCCAAAATCGGTCTCCAGTCCCCTGTTTTCTTTGGAACTAAAAAGAACCTTGAGTAGATTCCGGATCCTTGTTGGTCTGCTGGCACGGACTGAATTGCTCTTTTTGCAAGCAGTTTTGAAATTTCCAAAGCTGCTATATCCCTTTGAGCGGGTGGAACATCTGGAAGGGATTTTTTTGACTGATTTGGAAAAGCGAAGAAAGGGGATAGAATAGCCTTGAAATGATGGACTGTACCCATTTGTCTTGAGTCAGGGATAGCCAGGCTTCTGGGTACAGTGACAATCTTCCCCGACTGCCTCGAAGATGGGCAGTCGGGCAACACCTCAGGGATGCTGAAAAGGCTTGTCAGGAAAGGCTTCCCGATTGCCCTGGTTCTGCGGACCCCCCCTGCCCCTAGGGCGACGTCTACCATTGTTATTCCCACCTCTGCCTTTGGTAGGAAAGCGACTCTGTCGTCAGGCGAAGTCCCTTGAGATTGTTTACGGAACCACATCTTCCCACCCTTCTGGCCTTTGGGGTAAGGCCTAGAAGGAGTCGAAAACGGACTCCGGCGGCAGAAAGGGTCTTGCCATCAGTCTCGCACCTAGTCAGGGTTTCTTTCACTTGAGGACCAAAGAGATGATCCATCAAAAGGGGAGTTCGTGAAAGACGTCTTGAAAGGGTCCATAAATTGCATAGCCGCATCCAGGCGTGCCTACGTAAGGCTACACCTGTCCCTCTTGGCTCTGCTCGCTCCATCGGCCGCATAAGAGAGGAGGCGCATGGAGGAGTTAGATATGGAATTAAGGGTAGCCAGCTGTGTGTTCATTTTTTCTTGGAAACCCGCAGCTGTAGGATCCTTTAACATTTCACTCGCTTCTTTGATCAAGTCCCTTTGAAGACGAGTGAAATGGCACAGGTAATTCAGCGAACGCATGGTAAATGTCGCTGAGGAGAACATCCGCTTCCATACCTATCCATGGACCTAGATTCCTTGTTAGGTGGATGGACAGGCACTGAAGGATCAGCCAGTTCCTTCTTTGTGGCAGCAGCTACCACCATAGCATCCACAGAAACTCCTTTTGATAAAAATTGCTTGTCTGATGGAGCTGTGATGAATTTAGAGGGTCTCCTGGGAGTGGGGTCCACTGAATCAGGAGCCGTCCATGCCTTCTTAGCAACCACCTGCATGAGGGGGCCAAACGGGGGCACACCCAGGAGGTGGAAGGGCGAGAGCCAAAGGCCTCAAGATACACAGATTCGTCCTCCGAATGGTTGAGGGCTGGCCAATTTCCCCTCTGTTTCAGGATCTCCAGAATGTCTGCAAATGAGACATCTTCAGAAGGGGAACGGGGAACCCTCAGAATCATCCAGATTTGTGTCTGGCGTGATAGACTCAGGTGAGGCAATTTGTTTCGTCTTGCACTTCCTCTTCCGAGGGGCTCTTCTGCCAAATCAGGAGAGGCCTCGAAGAGGATGAAATCCCCACAGGGGGCTCTTGAGGAGCTGGCTCTCTGCGGTCCGGGATGAGGGAGTGAGTCGACTTACCCTGAGGCAGCATAGAGGGAGGGGCGGACGGAGCCGACTGTGGAGTAGAGCCAGGCTCTAACACACTCCGCATGACCTCGAATGCACCCCTGTCAGGCAGAGCCAGAGGTCCCCGCTCCGAGGAGCTAAGAACCCCCCTCGGCACAGACAGTGATGGCTCCGAGGTCGATGTCGGAGCCGAACTCACCAGCGCCGAAGCTCCGAGAGGGAGAGGGGGGTCAGACAAGGGTCCGATGCCACTCACCCCCTCTGAGCCGACGAGGGAAGTCCGCGCCGAGATTCCTCCAAAGAAGAAAAGCGGGCCGATGGCGGAGCCGAAGACAATTGTCTCGGCTCCGAAGGAACCACAGTCTCACTTCCGACGCGACCCGGCTCCGAACTCAAAAGAGTCGAAGGAGGAAAGAGTTGATGGACCGGGCAGGCACCGACTGATGAGTCGGGCTCTGAAGCATCTGGGCTAGTGCCTCGGACTTAAGTAGTCGACTCACTACCCTCTGAAGGTCATGATCGGACAGCCTCGATGACCTAGAGGAATGAGACCTTTGGCTCCGTTCAGACAGCAGGGGAGATCCTGGGCCGAATGAACGGAGCCAAGAAGGTGACCTAGACCTCTTTCTAGTTGTCGGCTCCGAAGGTCTGGTCGGAGCCGACACGGGTACCTCAATAACCTCGGCTCCGGCCGGAGCCGAGGGAGCCACAGAAACTGTGGACTGAGACTTATCGGCTCCAGCCGGAGCCGATAAAGGCAAAGGTTGAACAACCTGAGGTCTCGGCTCAGAAGCTGGAGCCGAAGACCTCGATGCCTTAGAGGGCTTCCCTGTTGAAACTGACAGGGAATCCTCTGGCTTCAACAAGCCTCTCAAAATTAACTTGTTTTTTCTTTCCTGCAGGACCCTGGGGCTGAAGCCATGGCACACAGCACAGGAGTCCTGCAGGTGCAAAGGCCCCAGACAATAGACACAAGAAGTGTGAGCGTCTGTCAGAGACATTTTCTGACAGCACGCATCACACTTCTTGAATCCGGAGACCTTTGCTTCTTTAGACATTTCCCTAACTGACAGGTGTACACAAACACACACCCAAACACACAAGTTATACCCTGTCAGGAAAAATAATAATTTTAGTAGTGATACTAGAATTTAAAGTACAATAAAATTAAAGTAAACTACACAAACACTCCACTAGGGAAGGGAAGGCCTAAGGCCCAAAGGAAGAACCAAAGGTTCTTTAACGGGAAAAATTAGGGTCGGGGATAAAGTTTTGTGATCTACACTAACTAAGAAGAAATTTAACTTAAAAAGGGGTAAAAAGAGTAACTTTTAGAAGAAAAAGCTAACACTCACCAGGAACCGGTAGAAGCAACCAACCTCGAAGCTGTAGCGGCAAACGAGATCTGGGGTAACTCTCGCCTAGCATTGTGGGATATAAGGGGAGCCTCGAGCCGGTGGAACCAACTCTCGAGCTTTTAGAGTGGCCGAGTCGGAGCCGAGGTCGGCTCCGAACCCATCCAGCAAGAATGAAGGCGAGATAGACAACTTAACATAAATGGATTAAGACAGAGATATTAACTGAAATGAAAGAAAAGATGGGGATAAAAAAGAAGATCAATAAGAAGAGTCTGACACCAGAATCACTAGAACTGCAGTGACGGAGAGCAAGAGGAGAGGGTAGCAGACTAAACATAGGGGAGAAAGAAATAAGACAAGTTATTCAGGGATGAAAGGATGACAGAATATGGCAGAATATATTAGTGTTAGCAAAGTTGTATTTTAGTACCACCTCAAAGGCAGCAAAAGCCCTAGCAGTACGAGTAAGAAAACAGAAAGGAGGGCTATACAAACTATATACAGGCAAGGAGAAATAGGAAGGATATCGGATGAGCTTTTAGAAGTTTTTCGTGTTTCTTTTAATTAATTTTAAGTTAATTAATCCCTGTTTGGGGACAACTGTTTCTATCAGCAGGGTTAAACTTCATTCTTTGAAGATGTATACATTTTTGTGCGTTTGTTGCAAGTTAATAGGTTCTGGGGGGCTGTTTTTGTCCGAAGAGTTTCATTAAAACAAAAAGTTATGTAAAATCTGACATAAGTTCAAATGGCAAGAAACAACTTTATAAAGATAAACCCACCTAGTGGGTGCATGTAACACAAAAAAGACATTTAAAAAAGCTGTCAGTTGTAAACGCTGGGAATAACTTCTTCTCATAATGGCTGTATTAAACATATTATTTTGGAATGTGAATGGCTTCACAGGTATAGAAAATAAGGAGAGAGTACTGAACTACATTAAGAAATGCAGAGTGCAAACAGCTATGGTACAGGAGACACACCTGGAAAGAAATCACCAAATAAAGTTGATAAAGAATATACTTCAAGAGAGATGTTCAGCACAGTATCAGGAACAATGGAAAGGGGGAGTACTTGTACTAATTGATAGAGAAGCTCTGACAGTGATAGAAAAAGAAAAAAAAAGGTAATAGTAGATTTGTGGTAGTAAGGGGATACTAGCAAATGAGGAGGATTACTATGGTATGTATTTGTATTCCACCTCATACTGTTATTATGGAGCTTAAGAAATGGTTGGGAAAAATAATCAGATTTCAACAAGGACTATTACTTACAGGTGAGGACTGGAATTTGATTTGCAAAAGTGAGGATGCATTTAGGGGACCTATTAGGGAACATATAACAAAAGAAGGTAGAGTTCCAAAGAAATTTATGAAAATATTTGGTATGGAAGATGTGAAATCAATAGTAGGAAGTCTGAGAGAATTTACATATTATTCCCCATGGTACAACTAGGCTAGACGAGACAGAAATTATATTTCGTGGGAACATATGCATTTAATTGGAAGTTTTGACACACAACCAATAACTACTTCAGATTATGTGTGGATAGCAACGAAGAAAAAACCCAGGTAATGAAGTAAAAATGACACACTGGTGCTTCTCCACCTACCAGTTAAAAACAGATGAATTTAAGGAATGGTTAGTGGAAATTATATGGGAGTTATTAGGGAAGATAGAAATTTCTTCAGAAGATATAGCAAGTGAGTGGGATAAAATGAAAGTGGAGTTAAAAAATAGGGAAAAAATGAAAGTAAAAGAAATATGGTTAAGAAGTAATAGGAATCATTTATTGGGGCTGACAAACGTTAAAGTATTGCAGAACAGGAATCTGACTGAACAAACAGAGGCAAAATTGCAGAGTGCTTAAAAAATAAGGGAGTATTTGGATAATATGCACAAATTTAGAAAGACTGTTGTTAAACAACTGTGTTTTGATAACTCAAAAACACAAAAACTTTTAGCACAGTGACTTAAGTTAGCAGAAAGTGAAAAAGGTTTTTGCCAAATTTAGGGAGCCTATAAACAAGAAAAATAACCAGAGGTCCTGTAGAGATATTTTTGACTTTTTCTGAAATTTAATTAAAGCAGAGAAATGTAGAAATCAAGAAATAGCCTAAATGGAAATATTTACGGAAGACTTAAGTATGCCAAGGGTAGAGGTACATGAAGCTCAACGATTAATAGTTAAGATAGGAAGAGAGGAGATAAAAATGGTGGCATACAATCAATCTGCAGGAAAGTCTCCAGAATAGATAGCATTCCTGTGGAAGTTTGGAAGTTAGCAGGGAAAAATAATAAAGATCTGGAAGGTTTTAACAGTATTTTCAAAGAAGGAGAAGCACCAGCACCATGGAAGAAAGTTGTTGTGGCTGTAATACCTAAAGATGGAGATTTTAGAAGCTTTTAGAGAGAGTATTACCAGGAGTTATACACAGAAGAGTAGCTTCCATATGAACAGGAAGGGAGACGTGCAATGGAATGAGAACTATTGACAGCAAGGGAGTTAGAGGAAGATGATAAAAGAAATTTAACAAAACCAAAAGGTAAGGAGGACATTAGGAGGGCATAAAATAGAATGGTAAAAGTGAAGACAGCAGGGAGTGAAGAAATTCCAACAGCGCACAGATAGCTATCAAAACAAGAAATAATATAAGTATGGGAAAGATTATTTAATAATATAAGAAACGATCAGAAACTACCGGAGTCCTGGAGTACATGGCACTCATCTCAGTGATTCATAAATAAGAAAATAACCCACTGTCAGTCTTACAACCCAATCTCAATCCTAAATCATGACTACAGATTCTTTATGCAGATTCTAGCAACAGATTAGGGAGAATTCTAAATACATTTTCCAGGGGATTAAATGGGATTTATGGGGAGAAAAAGGTTGGCAGACAACCTGCTCAAAACATTACTGACAACGCAGGATGCACAGAAAAAGGAGGAAGGGCTAGGACTGATATCACTAGACTAAGTCAAAGTCTAGGTTAAAGATTAGGATAAGAATGTCATAGATGACAAAGACATAAAAGGCAAGGGTACTGTCTATTGCCATTATTTGCAATACAGCTAAAACAGTTAGACCACAACATAACAGAATTGGAGATAAGGGGATAAACATGGAAAGAGAGAGAGAAGATGATTACCCTACATAGGGCTGATGTGTTCTTAATCATAAACCTGGAAAGAGACCTAGGAAAGCTTTGGAAGACACTGGGTAAATTCTGTAAGAGTTTGGGATGCAAGATCAACAAAGTCAAGGCACTAAAGAAAATAAAGGACTCAAAAATTCAAGGATATATTTGGTTTGGTAAATCAAGAAAAGCTGGCTTTAACTGCAGAAGATATTAATTTGTACCGGATAAAAACAGAAAAGGACATCTCAGTGTTGTGGAACATCTTGAGATGGTTTAAAGTCTTTTCTGATATAAATTTAATGAAGATAGAATTGGGGAGATAGCTGTAAGCTATGTCCCCACGCATGAATTGGTCCATCAATACCCATATTTATGGGGATACCATAAAATGAAGTATTTAATAATAAAAGGATTCTGTTATGTCAGCTAAGGATATGTAGGAAAAGAATAAACAAAAGATAATACAAATGCTAGGAAACAAAGTTCTTGTTTATGGATATGGATAACGAGATAAAGGCAGTAAAGCTGTTTTTTTGTCCCTTTAGTTTTATATATAGGTCAGGCATATTTTAAATTAACCAGAGGAGAACCTGTGGACAATAATAAACAAAGAGTTGAAGGAACTGATCTGGGAGAGGAAGACGGTAAGTGTCAAATGGGATAAACTGATCCTTTCAAGAGAACAAGGTGGTTTAGGATTACCCAAAGGGATTTTCAGAGTTACAGAGTTGAGGCTTATATATATATATATATATATATATATATATATATATATATATAGGGTCTACTTCAGAAGGTTGACCATTCAGAATGCAGACTTTCATATGGCCGACACCATATGATAGACATTCCGAAAGACCGACATCTTGAAATAGCACCATTTACCTACCTGTAAACACAGTAAAACTGTGTTATGCAAGGGGGGCAAGCCCCCCTGCACCCCCCATACACCCTGCTACTTAAATATTCTCACTCCAAGATTGCACTACAGTGCAGGAAAGGGGAATCTCAGTCCCGCACTGTAGCGGGATCTCCGCTATAATTTGTCGGCCTTTCAAAACGTTCGCTCATATGGTGTCGGCCATATGAGTTTCGAACATTTGAAAGTTCGAACAAATGAAGGGCTCCCATATATAAATATATACACATACATATACACATACACACACACACACACACATATATATATATATATATATAAAACAAACAGAAAGCTATCATTCAAAGTGGAAAGGGATGATGATGAAATGGAG
This sequence comes from Protopterus annectens, assembly GCF_019279795.1. Lineage (NCBI taxonomy): Eukaryota > Metazoa > Chordata > Ceratodontiformes > Protopteridae > Protopterus > Protopterus annectens. The sequence continues at coordinate 815,900,524 of NC_056747.1, read as the reverse complement.
GAAATTCAAGGAATAAGGGGAGAATGGG